>NC_057871.1:28797064-29097064 GCF_019740435.1 Gambusia affinis | reverse complement strand
GGTCTGCTGCAGATTTGACCGCAGGATGAGGATCTTACCCAATCCTTTCATGGCTTTGTGCAGAACCTCAGCATCTGCACTGGCATTGAAGTTAGCGCTGGCTTTAACAGTTCCTCTGGTGGCCTGAAACGAGGAAATTATGGAAAAAAATATATATACTGTATATATATCTTAATTCATTCAGCAGATTTCCACTAGGTCAACTTACACCTTTAACTTAACTTAATCAGGAAAGAGAATCACATGTTATTTACTATTAAACAGTGGAATAGAATAGGCTTATGGTACAATGACTTTGAACATGAATAGTACTGCTAAAGATTTATTGAAAAGGCTACTTTTCATCTGCTTGTAATTCAGTACATTTATGTCTGTGTGTAAATAAAGACACGTTTTAAGTCAATTCAGCGCTGTATTCTGTATTGGATTTATTTTTATACCTGAGAATTCAGAGTTCTGATATTTGAACTTCCCATTCCAAAGTTCATGGAATAGGAAGTTTTGTGAACACTCCTAACCCTAAAATCTGGGTTAGGAATGGGTTAGTGCATCCCTAACCTGAACAAAAATTAAAATGTAAATATATAAAAAAAAGACTAGCCAGGTACAATAACAGAAAATTTTTAAAATATGTTACCAAAGGGGAAAAAACTCAAAGTTCCACCATACAGTTAAAATGTTCAAATATCTAGACATATTTTTGGATGGCAAGCCTGGAAAAACAAAAAGCAGTAAGACTTGTGTACTTGTTAAATGTTATGTATTTGTTCTGTTTATTCTTTTAATATTTTAATTAAATTTTACATTTTTATTTGACACAAGAACAAACATTTTTAACAAATCTCTCAAACAGAACCAAACTCAGCAATCTAACCATGTCTGCACTGCAGGTTGGCATTCAAAACAATCTAACATCTCAGCCTGGATGTGTTGATGCGGTTCCTCCCCTTAGATAATATTTGCTCTGTTTCCGAGAAGACTGACAGCCAATCAAAACACAGTTCTGCTGTGAGGAGGGCGGAGCCACTGAGAGCGAGAGCTGAACAGCCGGCCCTTCTGATTCACTACAAACCATCTGCTCTAACAGTTGATGCTTTTGCACATAACCCGTCACTGTCTTTACACCGTGCATTTAAAAACCAGGCATCTGCTAGTTGTTTATGTAAGTTTATACATTTAGTGCAAGCTGATTTTTGAATTCAGTTTAGAGATAAATCAAAGCACAGAAGCATGAAGCTAAAAAGAATAACTGCAATTCAGTTTGATTGTCAGTCAGTTGACCTGGATATAGCAGAAATTGTGAAAGTAGTAGACTAATGAGAACTGAAAACAATAATGTAATATAAGTCAACCTTCTAATAAATTTACAGTTAAACAATGTTGTCCGCGCATCAGATCAGATTGTAGCACATCTGCATTGAATCAGTGAAGGTTTTTTTTTTTTTTTCCATTGAAGAAAGAGATGTTTGGAGAGGAAAACCACTGGAATGCTTCTGGAATTCTGTTCCTGAAGTCATGGAAGGTGGGCGGGGGCAATTACTGCCGGAGCTAACAAGGAGAGCTGTGTCGATTTCAGAAGGCAGGAATGCCAACATGTCAACAGGAATCTCTCTCCATCAACGTCACTAGCTAATCAGCTGGTAGCTCAGCTGTCAAACAGCTGATTGGGAAGGTAATTGAACGTCTAACGGGATATGTGGGATTTGTCTACTGAGCGAGTTCAGACATGGAGGCAGTCTGAGCCTCAAGCCGCTAAATCATAGGCAGCATCTCTCCTCTGTATTTATGTATGCCAATATGACAGGGAGACCCTCATTATGTCATGAAATACGTTTTAAATATTAAATAAATTTCAATATGAGCAGCTTGGATGATATGAGACCTGCCCTCCAACAGCGTTTCCTGGAAACCATACGCAGCTCTGACAAGAAAGTGGAAAATTATTGGGATGTTTTTGCACTTTAAACTTTTTTTTTTTTACATATTTGTTAAAACAGTGTCATGACACATATAAAATATGAGACAAAAGAATCTGTGAAAAGATCAAGCTCCTCTCCCTCCTCCTTGTGCCGTAGTTGATCTGAAGAAATGCACCACTCCCGGTCAGAAGCAACCAATCAGAGCCAGGAGGAGGGTCTTAGCACTATCAATCACCCTCATGTACTCGCTCCCACATGTGGGAATGGTGAGAAATAACTCACCATTACCACAGGAAATCAGTTTTGATGGCTATGCTAACTAGACTTAGCATTCTCACACATGGGCTTGTTTGACAGCGCTAAGACCCGCCTCCTGGCTCTGATTGGTTGTTTCTAGATAACACTGAGTGAAGGGAGAGGAGCTCAATTTATTCACAGATTATCTGTCTCACGACATAGAGACAGTTTTAACAAATTCGCAGGAAAAAAAAGTTTTTATAAAAGCTGTATACAGAGAGCAGCTTTAAAGTATTAAATTAACACAGGATGTTGTAAAAAGCTGGTTCATATGAGCTGAGTGTGTTTAGTCAGCCATGTAGATATTGAAAGTAAGCCTGTCTGTTAGGAGGAAAAATTAAACTTGAAAGTGCAACAATTTAAATAATGAAAAATACCTTTGATTTAAAATATTTCATAACTATATACTCTCTTCACCTGCATGCAGTGTTTGTTTGCTAAAGGCATTTAAAAGGTTCAGCTTTAGTCTCATTTGACTGAAGCTGAAAGTTAAAAGTCCAGTTGGTGTTCACAAACTCCACACTTCTGAGTTTGTGGTGGTAGGACAGCAACTCTTTCCTGCATCCCTTCCAAACAACCGGTCGCCATAGAAATCACTCCTGAAGGTTGCTATGGCGACCCAACAAGGTGCCCCTCTATGTTGTAGTCCTCCAACAACTAGCAAAACTCTGTTAAGTTCTGTTTATATCTGGCTGTGTGCATAAAACTATGTTTATACAGTTACTGTTTTCTTTTTGTAATTTCCTGACTTTTGAATTTCAATGCACATCTGCCTTTCTTTACATGATTTGTTTTCATCCTTTTAAATTCCCTACCACGTCCCATTTACACCCAGAGAAAGCAGGAAGTGGTGTGTTGCTAAATAAAGTTTCGCAGACACACCGAGCAACTTAAACAGGCGGAGTGGAAATTAAAGCACACAAAATGGATGTTGAAAACATCCATGTAGAAAACATAAATTTTGTAATTTGAGATCTATTTTTCCTCCACTAAATAAGTGTACTAACATTAAAGTTTTCATCATCTTAAAGTGTCCAAGGTGAAACATTGTTGGGGGGGTTTTCTGCAGTTACTTGAAACATGAAAAAATATATATATCAAAGTGTGAAAGCTTTGAAAACCCAATGAAATGTCTGGATTCAGTTTCAGCCGAGAGACTGAAGCATCATAAAAGACGTCCTCCCATCGGATTATTAAATCTGAACGCTTTAATTTGGCTGTTTTATTGGAATGTTGATACAAACTCCACCCTGGTGAGGAGAAACACGGCTGATCTGCCTTTAAGAGAAGGAGGAAAGGTCGAAATGAGCGCATTAAAGAGCAGAGAGGGATCCAGGGCCCCACCCAGTGGAAACAGAGCCCACAGTGAGTCATCCACCAAACTTCCCCAAACGAAAGCTATCTGTTTGCTGAACATGTCCTTCAGTAAACACCATATCTGATGAAACTTGAAACATTAATGTGGCTAAAAAATATATATATTCATTCAAATTCAACACAGTTGCAAGAAGCCAATAAAATACCGACTCAACATGTTTCTTCATTTAGAAAAACTGAAATCACTGCCACATGATTTAGTTTAAAACACGATAATTAAAGTTAAGACTACTGACAGAGTGGTTTTACTTTGTAAAGTCTAGTATAAAAAAACATCTGACTGCAAACAGAGAGGAAAAGCTAAAGATCATATCGTTGGTGGGCGTGGCCACAAGTTCAGACGGATTAAAAATCGAGGAGTCACATATTTGCATAAAAAACTGATTTAATTCTAGACTCTAATTCAATACATGTTTTTAATATATTCCCCGAAATTCTTTTTGACGTTAGTCATAGCTGTAATGAAATAACTTACCATTTTGAAGATCTTGGGAGGTTTTCCAAGTTGATCTGCAGATAAACAGGAGCGTTAATCAAAACTTTGACCTGAACATCCATTAAATAATAGATTCGACCAGCTTTAACCCTGTTTCCTGCTCTGTCTGCTCTGCGGTCAGGCAGCTGTTAACCTTGCCAGAACCAGATGTCTGTTGTTTTTTGGGTTTTTTTACTGTTACTGTTCTTCTTCTTTTTAATCTTCACAGGTATGAAACAAAACTTTCTCAGATGCGCAGAAAGTTTTCCTAAAGTTGCCCAGCTGAGCCGGATGATCCGGATCTGAACCGGATGAGCGGGACTTACCGCTGAGCTGTAGCCGTCAAGAAAAGCTCCGAGCGCAGCCTGCAGAGAGGAGAGAAGGACGGGAGGAGGAAAGCCACTAACATAAACTCTGTAGTGCACGGGCCACACCCCGGTGCGTCCCGTGACGCCACGCAGCTTCTTCTAAAAGCATTCTGGGAAATACGGTTGTCATAGAACCATAATTTCATACTTTAAAGTTTTCTGGAGCTCTTTTAAAGTTTTTTCTTTTTTTCTTTTTTTCCCATGTGCCTTCTGTCCAGTTAAGTGCGTCACAAACGCATTTATATTCCTTTGTTCTTTCTCCCGTTACCAAACCTTCTGATGTGACTTTACATAATAAGGCAACACAAGTAGTTTGTGTATAATCGCGAAGCTGAAATAAAATGATGCATTCTGTTGATTTTGTTTGACAATGTTCTCAAACAGACCTCAGGAGAGCTTCACTGAATCCCTGCATTAATACTGAGAATGTTTACTCCCAGCTGGACTTTATTTAACCATTAGTTGACCTCTTCACAGACCAGTGAGTGCGCTGGGTTTTATGTTAGTATGAGAGTAAAGGGAGCTGAGGGGAAGGGAACAAAAGCATGCTAAACTTTTCAGATTATTACTTGAGCAAAATTTTGCCAGCCATTTATAGTCTCCCAAACATTTCAGCGTTTGGGTCTGACATAAAATTAAAAAAAAAATCCAAAGAAAATGCAAAATGATTTGTAGCATGAATATTTGGGTGAGGTACTGAATGCATATACACATAGGTTCATCCCCTGAGTTTATCAGTCATTTTAGAGTCTTAATGATTGAAGTCTGAGAAAATAAAATATAAATAAATTAGGATTAACTCATTTGATTTTAAGTTTTACATTATTTTGCATGTTTCGCAAAGACAACTCCAGAGCTGCCTTCAGTATGGGGCCAATTGTAGGAAGACCTCTTCCTGTTAGAGCTGCAGTGAAGGCTGAAAAAATAGGTGAAAAACACATAATTTTGTTCCTAAAATCTAATTAGGTTTGATAAGACTGACATTCATTCAGCCTGGAGATGTTTTTCCTCACCACCTGATAACTATTAGGTTATTTCATGTGTAAGTCTTAGGCTGCAAAAGTCTCCACCTAAAAAACAAAAAAAGAATATTCAGAAATGCACATTCACTTACGTTTAGATTGTCTCCTATAACTTCTATATGTTGTTTTTCAAGTTGCAAAAACAATAAGGCCCTGGGTTTGATTCCCGGCCCAGGTAGTGCATGCTCCTGCTTCTCTCGGGGGTTCCTCCCACATGACTGTCAGGTTAATTGGTTAAATTCTCCTTAGGTGTGTGTGTGTGTGTGCATATGGTTGTTTGTCCTTTGTGTTGACAGACTGGCGACCTGTCCAGTGAATCCCTTCCTCTCGGGATTGATGGATTGCAGGAAACCGAAACCAGAGCTTTATAGGTTGCCACTGTTGGCAGGATGTTATTTTAATATAACCAGACCTGAAAGAGGATCAATCCATACAGCATACCTGAAACCTGATAGCAAGTCTTTAAATATTCATTAGTGTTAAATATCATAGGAGGACCCTGCTAACAGACAGAAAACATTTCACATTAATACAGACACTAGAGGGCTGAAAACTAAATCGCATTCAGGTGCTGTTATGAGGAAACAAAACCAGACTCTTGTCATTTAAGAATATCACCATGGAAACAAACTATGCTGATTGGCATTGTTAAGGGAAACACTGTGGAGCCTTGTGGATTGGTATCCCGAAAATCCTCCTCCCACTGATATGTCACCATATAAACAAAAAGACTTCTAGAACATTCTAGATTTAGGTCTGGAATTGTTAGAGAACAACAAGTTGTGCAAAACATACCAAAACACTGAGCAGTTGGACATGTGCAATCAAATTTTAGAGCAGGTCATGTCAAGGGTATCTGGACATGTCATGGTGCATTTTAAATATACCCTGAAACCTCACCCTAATTTCATGCTGTATCACCAACGTTTGGTGAGTAGTTGAGGTCTTTTTTTGGGGTGTATATTGTTTGTTCATTGGTCATGAACAAATAACTAATTATGGCTCTTCTGTCCTCACTTGAATACAAGTGAGGACAGAAGAGCCATCTGACACTGAAATATGTACAGTTAAAATAAACAAACACTCTCCCTAGATTTATGTTAATATTTTATCAGATAAGAATAGTGAAAATACAGGTAACTGTCAAACAAATTACAATAATGAACATGTTGGGTAAGCACTATGTTCTCATTAGGCAGTAAACAAAGATTAAGAGTTCAACCTGAAAAAAGAAATCCTATTGTTTGAGGTAAGGTCATTGTTCAAACTTGATTCATACTTGGTTACAGCCCCATCTAGCGGACAGAGTTGCGAACCAGCGAAAGTGAAAAAAGTAGCTGACTCATTTATAGAAGATGCAGACAGTCGATAGTCCACAAAAAATATGTAGCTCAGATATTTCTTGCGTTGTTACTTTATGAAATTTTTTTGTACTAAAGTGTCTTCCTCTAATTATGTCTCAAATAGTCTGGTCGTCTTAGTCTCATTCTCGTATTAAGAGTTTTTGTCGTTTTCAAGAAAGTCTATGGTTGGTCCTGGGTTCAGCCCGTACCTATTTTAAAGCCTGTGTCTGGGTAATTTCCACGTCAGAAACCAGTTATGAAAATTAAAATTAGTAATGTAAAGTCCTAAATTCAATAATAAATTATATATATGTGTGTAAATGTATTATGCATGCAAATTTGTATTTATATATAAAATTATTACTTTTAATGTTTAATCTAGATTTTAAGGCTCTTATTTGTATTACTTCAATTGTTTTATTTATTGTAGCAGATAGATAGATAGATAGATTGATTGATTGATTGATTTCAGCTGAATTTGTTTGAAATTACCGCCATTCCCCTCTTTCTTGAACCTTCTTCCAAGTCGCATCGTTTAAATCAGAAGCAGATATGAAAATAAAAAAAGAAAAAAAAAAGCTTTATTTACAAAATGACATTATGCAGTCACGGACACTCGAGTTGAGAGAATAACAAATACAGTTGAATTCATTAAGCAGATGAGAAGTTTGGCTCTGACATAAACCCTGAAGCGATCAATACGTCACACCTTTGTTTCCAGAAATAGATTCAACCACTGTGTTCCGGGGGGGAAAGAGGCGGCATTTATCTTTCATTTAATTATTTTCCACAACAGTGACGCTTGTTCTTTGGATGTTACTTTGTTTAGAAGAATACTAAACAAAGCTAGCTATTTGCATTTACCTGGATTTTAATTATAAATGCGCACACCAACGGTTATTCTTTCCGAAAGTCCCCCCAACGTCTGATGGAGAATGGTTTGATCCGGTCTATAAAAGTTGGGTGCGCCATTCGCTCCCGCTGACAGGTCTGAAATCAGAGGAAGTTTTCTAGTCTAACGGTTTATCTGCTGAGTCACTGCCAAGCCTTCTGAACATGGAGTGGACTGCGATGGAAATCAACCCCGAGGTGGGGAAAACGGCTGTGCCATTAATAGTTTAACTGTTTTTCAACTAGAACCGTGAATTTTAATATTTTGTTTTAATTTTATTTTAGATGCTGAACAAGGTTGGTATTAAACGTTAGAATCAATAATGGCGACAGTTGGTAACCGTTAAATCCAACCGTCAGGTAAGTTTCACAGCAACTCTTAAGTCAGGACTGTTGCACTGAAAACAGAGTACCGGCAGGTTTCTGGTGGAGGAATATAAAGTTGACTTATTATTGTGGCGTATTTAATAAATTCTTGTAAGCAACGAGCGGTGTGAGTGCGTGAGTTATTAAAGGGCGACAGCATCCTTCCTGTCTGGGCTGCAGGGTGTGGTCTGGACCCCGACCTAGCATCTTCCAGTCGCCTCTGTCGACATATCGCTCTCATTTACTTCCAGGCGTGAAGCTGCTCGCTCTTAATGAACGACTTTTGCGTGTTTCAGATTATGAGCAAGCTCGGTGTGAGTGGACGCTGGCGTTTCGTTGATATTTTGGGTCTGGAGGGTGAGCAGCTAACTGCCGTCCCGAAGCCATCCTGTGCCCTGATGCTGCTCTTCCCCCTGACGCAACAGGTAATTCATGGCGAGCTGGGGGCTGTTTGGGTGGGATGCCTGGGCAGGCAGGGAGAGAGAGGGGTAAGAATCTCAAGACTCAGTCTGACATGCTGGGAGTCAACTGATGGTCAGGAAGTGAATCAGCAGATTTCTTGTGTCCAGATTGATCTGTAGGCTATTAAGGGCCAATCTCTCTGATCAGATTGTAGTAATACAATTTAAACTCATCAATTCAATACAAATCATGTATTTCAAGGAATCTGTTAGGGGTTCTGTGGGTTTGGCTAATGGAGATTCAAAATGCAGTTTCTCTGAAAGTTGAAACATTGGAAACCACCAATAAAGTCAAAAGTATCCAGTTTATTTTCATAGTACATTTCAGCAACATGGCAGTTCAAAATGCATAAAATCATTAAGAAGAAATCAAATGCATCATAGCCAACACATCAGACAATCTATTTTGTCAAATGTTGAAATTAACAAACATCAAATGTCAAACATCAATTCTCCAAAGCAGCTTTTGGGATTTTGGTCTTAATTTAAAGGAACTCAGTATTGCAGGTGTTTAAAGTTTGTTCTAGCATAAAGAATTTTTGGTACAAAAAAATGTTAGTGAACTGAAAAGCGAATCCATTTACAGTATGTGTTCTGAGTAATTGTTTCTGTTCATGTTGCTTTGAATTACACTGGCATGATGGCTAATTTCAGCTTTACTCTGGATGTCCAGAGTCCAGATTCTGTGTTAAACTCATTTGGCAGACTTTTTTTATCTGAAGACTTTAGAAAACTGAACCCTGGTTGTTTCCCTGTGAAGCAGAGGTTGGACCATTCAGATTATTTTTCAGAAGTGGTTTAAATCCCTTTCGATTTATCACAACAAATATGTGGATATGTAAGCAGCCCTTTCTACAGTGCCTGCCTCAAAGTTGACAAAATGTTTAAACCCTTAAAGGAAGCTACATTTTCCTGAGTTAAAAGCATGGGTTTGTTTTCATATGGGTCTAAAACATGAACTAACAGGTAGTGTCAGAATTCCTGGTTTCTTTTTGTAAGTATTGTGAAAATGATTTTTAAGCCTTTGACTAGTTTTGGGGGGGGGATTTAAGCAGTGTAACCTGGACTTGTATTAACTGGTGGAAATTTGCCTGTCATTTGTTTCCTGCAGAAATTGTCAACTTTCAGATTTCTCCTGATAAACTGCTTGGTTGTACAAATCTGAAATGCCTCCCAGATATAGAATGGACAGCCTTGTTTTCATTCAGTGAAACTATGAATGATCATTACCAACTGTTGTGTGAAGCAGAGTTGGCTGCAGATGAACTCAAACTGTATCTGTGTATGGCAGCATGAGGCGTTCAGGACCCAGCAGGCAAACAAGATTTCAGGAGGCTCTGACGTCTACTTCCTGAAGCAGGTCGCCTCTAATTCCTGTGGCACAATCGCCCTGGTGCACGCCATCGCCAACAATAAGACCAAAATGACTTTTGGTGAGTGCAGCAATAAAATCCTTTTCGTATTTTGTAGTGGTAATGGTTAATCTTTTTTTAAATTTTTTTGAGGTTAAGCTAAAAATAAAACTTGTGTAATTTGAGGTGTTTGGTGCTTTGCATCTACTAGTTGAATCTTGATGAACAGTAGTTGATGAATAGTAGTAGTTGATGGACTCTACACATGAGAAACAGTTTTTGTTTTTTTTTCCTGGTCTATATGTAAACAATACTTCAACCCTGTAAGACCCAGTGTTGTAATATTACAACTCCATTTCAAGCAGACAAATGTGACTTTTCTCCTTGGATTTTGCACAACCATGAAGCTTGAACATTTTTAACTTTTGAAATGCCATTTAATAGGAAATGTGTTTCCCTTGACAGGGTTGCAAAATACCAGAACTTGAAAAACCTTATCCAAGCAGGATCTGACAGTACTAGAATAATCAAAGTAAATCATTTCACTTTTTTTGGTAGTCACTAAAACATCTAGAAAACATGAACATGTCATTTTTGTGCAAAATGTTTTCTTTTTTTACAAAAACAATTCTCAATTGGTGTTTTCCCAGTGTATTATTAGCCTGGTGGACCACTAGGCTTTACTTGTGACCCCACCAGGCTAATCATTTTTATATAGGGTTTTTATAAACTGGTGATAAAGACGGATTAGGCTAGGTTTATAGTTTACAAATTGATTTGGGGTTTTGGGGGTGAGCATCAGTTGTGCTGCACCAGCCTTTTGTCCATTTCCAAATGTCTGATTGTGCACCTCCAAATTTCTGTAGCATAACTTTGTTTTATTTTTTTAACCATGGTGGATTGCTCTCCCACCAGACTTGCAATGTTTCTTGGGGGAAACCCTGATATCATATTTTAATCTCTAAAATATTCCTACAAAACAGTCCATGGTTGAACTTCTCATTTGTCTGTTTGGGTCTTCCAGGCTTAGTCAGTTATAAACTTATGAAATATTCACATTGGAGAAACATTCACCTGTCTCAGAGCAGATCAGATAAAATGTAGTGATGGCTGACTGTGCTTGAGCCGACCACTTTGCTGACTTGACAAATGTGGTGTTTAGAGAACGGCTCAGTCCTGAAGACCTTCCTAGATGAGACGGCAGGCATGTCTCCAGATGAGCGTTCCAAACATCTGGAGGGAAACAAGGTAATGTACAGACTAAAGAGAAATGCTTTGTAACATGCCACTCTGTTTTTCAGTAAATGAAATAACTTTTTTTTTTTTTTTTTTTTTTTTTTTTTTTTTTACATGAACCCAAAATGATCCAAATTATCAGTCTTGCATGATTAGTTTTCTTTCTGCCATACGGGGGTGCTATAGGCTGAATTAACATTGACACAACCTGTCAAATCTCTTCCTCTAGGCAATCTGTGAGGCTCACAATGAGGTTGCAAGAGAGGGACAATGTCGGGTAAGATGCATCTATAAACTGTGGCAACAGTTTGATATGAGTCGTACCTTTAAACCAGAAACTCTTCCACTTGTGTGTGTGTGTGTGTGTGTGTGTATATATATATATATATATATATTTATATATATATATATATATATATATATATATATATATATACACTAGTATTAGAAGTTCTGAGATAAACCACTGACACACTTTTTTTTTTCTCTAATGCAGCCAGAAGGTGAACAAGTAAACTTCCACTTTATTGCCTTTGTGAATGTGAACGGAGAACTCTACGAATTTGGTAAGCATGTGAACACTTACCCTAATCATATTTTTGACACCGATTCATAACGGAGTGATCTCTGTATCAAAGATGGGAAGATGAATGGACCAGTGAACCATGGAGCAACCAAAGATGAGACCTTTGTCACTGTAAGCTAAAAAAAACTTAACTTTTGCATAAATTGTTCTCATTTGGTGGCAAACTGGCTTATAAGTTGCATATGAAAAGCATTCAAAAGATCTCTATTGTAAGATTTTTCATTTTATCCTAATGGTATCAAGTCAAAAATCATTTTTGCATTTTGAAACGTAAGAATCCACTTTGAGTTTTTTGTCTGCAGGATGCAGCCAAAGTGTGCCGCAGCTTCATGGAACGAGAGAAAGATGAAGTCCGCTTCTCCGCTGTGGCTCTCTGTCAGTCTTAAATGATCATGTGACCAACTCAAACAAATTGTAAGCGACATTGTTCTACAGCATTTACATCGCAAACTGTTAAGAGATGATCCACAGTGGTCTGTGCTCCTACATCTGGAGGCACTATGCACTAGAACACATTTCATCCCCTCAACTGTAACGTGTTTAGCATTAGCACAAAACTCTGAACTTTATTTTGCCAGTGTTCCAAGCTTATTGAAAAGGATTCACAAATGCCACTGAGCTGCGAAACATCACCTGTGCATGTCATTAAGTTTTTTTATTTTTTTATGTTCATCTGTCAAACTTCAACTGCTTTAACACCTTTTGTGCCAACAAGATTAAAACTGGAAACTACTTCCTGTTCTGCATGCCTTTAGTTGTCGTGGTTTACAAGGACTGGGCATTAACAACTCGGCTCCATTAGTTTCACAGTATGTAATTCTTAAGTTGTTTTAGGTCACAGTTTCAGGAAACTTGAGTCTTTTCCCCCATGGTTTTGAATGGATTTTTGTGAAAATGGTTCTAGAATCAACAAGAAGCATTGGATAATTTCAGATTATCCAGACATCTCATTAAAGTGACTTTCTAGTTAAAGTGCTCTTGTAGACTGGGTTGATGTGCTATTTTAAGGTAACAGCTTCAATTTTTTTCATTTGTTTACCTTTATGCACTTTTCAAATAGTTTGCTGCTGTTCAGCTATGGCTATTTAATAAAACTGAATTTAAAGTTGTGTGTCAGGAGCGTGTATTTCATCACTCTGAACTCTGTAGTCTAAAGGCTGCAATGACTCTGCAGATTTTTAAAATTTTTTTATTTTTCCTCACTTAAAACCTCATAAGATGAGCAGCATGTGACTCCACTGCTGTGCCTTAATGAATAATCCAGATTATTTCAAACTATTTAAATTATGAAACTACCCTAAAATCATGATTTGCCAAATGGTAACTTTAACTTGTCTGTCCTACAATATTTGAGTATGTTTTAATTAAAGGGGCAGTATTATGTGAAATTGGCTTTTGGCTTACTTCAAACATATGTGGCGTTTCTTTAATGTCTGTTTTAAGAAGTAATTTATTCTCCCATGACAGCCATCTGTGCAAAACACCTGGGTGTAAACTACACCCAGAAACTTATTTTTTTAGTTTTTCTCTAAGGCTAACATTAAATCTACATCAAGATTTATTTGTACTTGTACACTCTTGCCAGGTATTTTTGAGCCTCAAAGGACCACCTTTGAGGAAAAAGATCCTCAGAGCTACAGGTTCCAAACTTCTGCCTCAGCAGCCCTCCCCCACTCAGTTCCTTCAGACTAGCCAGCAGCAATTGGCAAACACCTGGTGGAACTCCACATCTGCTGAGCTCACAGCAGCTACTTGGTGAAGCACTGGTAAAAATGTTAGGAGTGATGGCTTCCTGAATGTGAAGTGTTGGAAAGTTTCTTGGAGAGGCTGAAGCCAAAGATGAATTACAGTAAAATTTCTTAAAGCATATTTGAAATCTACATTTATACTATAAAACACTATGTAGCTGGAAAACACAATACTGCCCCTTTAAAGCACATCACATCCTGCCTTTGGATGCTTGATAAAATTAAAGGCCCAAAGCCAATCAGGATCTGTACACATAACAGTTGAAATTGATCTTAAACTTCAGTACTAAATCTAGTGTTTGGCATGGATGACCACTGTAAATAGATCATGAACTTTATCCCAGAGGACAGTGCTGAATTTTTAACTTGCTCTGTTCCTGCTTTAAAACTTTAGTATTTTACTAGAAATTTGTTTAATTACATGATGTAATTTAGAAAATCAAGCTCTTTCATAAAACCTACCAAGGACTGGTTCTCTTTACTTTGGGCTTGTTGTAGAATTTGGCTGCTATTAAGCATTAAGTGGCTATATTAAGACATGAATGACACCAGCTGGTGTCTTAAAGGCACAGCTCTGCACCGAGAGCCTCAACACCAAAATAGAGAAAATGTTGACACGCTTACTGGACTTGTATAAAACTTGCATACAAGCTTATTTTTAGCGCCTGGTGTGTATTGCAACGTCGCCAGAAGCGTGATTTTAGGTAAAATCACAACTTTTATCATTTCCCCCCCTAACAAATTAAGCATTGACCCATTTGACACCCTCTGTTGTTGTGGGTGTTTTATTTTGTTTTTTAAGTTCATAAACTGCTCAAAAAAAATGTTTGGAGATTGGCCAAAGTTTTCTGAATGTTCTAAGCTCATGTTGACTTAGAACTCTTCCCATGTACATTCATTCATTTTGTAATGTCATCACAGCCTGTAACCTTTTCATTTTACATCTGAAATATTTAGTTTAAGCTACAGTGTGAAACTCTTTTGAACATTTTGAGGGCTTCATTGGAAGAAGCGTTTTTGCCTAAATCTGTGCTTCTCAATTCCAGTCCTCAGGCCCCCCTGCTCTGCATGTTTTAGATGTGTCTCTATTCCAGAACAGCTGATTCTAATCATTGCATGAACATCAAGTGCTGCAGAAACCTGTTAATCACCCATAGATTCAATCCAGGTGTGTGACAGAAGGGAAACACCTACAACATGTAGGGAAGGGGGGCCTGAGGACCGGAATTGAGAAACGCTGGCCTAAATCAACAAGGTCCTGAAACCTGATGAGTCTTTCTACATTAGGGGTCACCAATCTCGGTCCTCGAGGGCCGGCATCCAGCACGTTTTAGTTCTCTCCCTGGTTTCACCAACAACCTTTTCAGCATGTCAGTGTTCTTCTTAGGCCTTCTAACGAGCCATCATCTGATTCAGGTGCGTTAAACCAAGGAGAGAACTAAAACATGCAGGAGGCCAGCCCTCGAGGACCGAGATTGGGGACCCCTGTTCTACATGTTCCACCCTCTCCACAGTCAAAATCAGGGGTGGTCACTCCTGGTCCTGAAGGGCAGGTGTCCTGCAACTTTTAGATGTGTCTCTACTTCAACACACATGAGTCAAAAAATGAAGTCATTAGCAGGACTCTGGAGAACCTGACTGCACTTGGGAGGTGATTCAGCTATTGGATTCAGGTGTGGGAGACATCTAAGAGTTGAAGACACCGGCCCTCCAGGACCAGGAGTGCCCACCCCTGGTCTAAAAGCATGCATATTCATTTGCCAAGTTAATTTTTGCTATTGTTCTCAAACCCCTTGAAACTTTCCACATTTTGTCACATTAAATACATAAACCTTATGTATCCAAAGCATAGCTTGAAGCTGCAGAAGGTAACTTATAAAAAATGTTTTCTTGACATACTTCTTAAAATTGTCATCTAACAATATAAGACAGATAATCTGTGAAAAGATGTAGCTCCACTACATACCCGAGGTTGATTGACAGCAATTAGACCGTCCTCCTGCCTCTGATTGGCCTCTTTTGACCGAGCAGTGCATTTCTGCAGATGGCAGTAGGATCACAGGAAGAAGAGGAAGGTGGAGGAGATTGTTTTGTTTCTTTTTTCCGATTATCTGTCTCATACTGTCACGACATTCTGACAGTTTAACAAATATGTAAAAAAAACCACAAAAAAAAAACCCCAACATTTTTTTCTCTTTCTTTCTTTTTTTAAAATAACGATTAAAAGTAAATGAAACACACCAAGCAGCCGCCACTAGATGAACTATCTGAACTGTAATATAGCGGGACATCTTCTGCAGCGCCCTCCATCCCCTCTCTCTCCTCTGTCTTTCCTGCCTCTCTCGACCCCCCCACAGAGATTCCTGCCTGCGCGTTCACGCCTTCTCCTGACGCTCGGCGGCAGCAGCAGCAGCAGAGAGGAGTCAGCCTCCCACGGCAAGGAATCGATATTTTTAGCGCCTGGTTCGTATTGCAGCGTCGCCAGAAGCGTCTTCTTCTTCTGCCTCATCTTCTTTTTGAGGGCGACGCAGTTGGAGCGCGAGGGGGGCTACGTGACTCCATAGACTGCGCGCGGAGCGTGGAGGACACCGGGGGAGAAAACGGCAGAGACTTCACAACATCCGCGAATTCCCAACGACCCCCCACTGATGGCCGGTCCCGAGCCGAGCCATCCCGAGCCAGCCTGCCTGGAGGCGCAGAAATGGATCGAGGTGAGTCAGGGGGAGCCTCCAACAGCACACTTGGTTGAAACGGGCCACACCGCGGTATAAATAAAGACACGGCAGCCGTCGGGTCGTCACCTGTTGGGGGGCCTGCGCAGTGTCGGGTTACCGTTCGGGACAACAAAGTTTCAGCCGTCGCTAGGCTGTCAGTTGAGCCTAGCAACGGAGCTAGCTCTGCGTCCACTTCAACACTTCTAGCAAGCAAGCAGCCAGGCTGAGAACATTGAGCTCCAACCCGCCATTTATCAGCTTTTATCTGGCAACGTTGCTGCCGGCCAGGCGTTGAAATGCCCTCCCTCTACCCCGACTCCCTTTCCCAGGGAAGACGGGATTCCGGTTGCCATGGCTAAGAAACCGGGCTGCCTACCAGCATCTGATCGCACCGGATGAGATTATCATTTATGCTTTGTTGCATCCCATCATCATCATCATCATCATCTGCCTCCCTCCATAAGCCTCTGTAGAGCAGAATTCTGACCTATTTTTACTCCATCACTGCTCCATCCTGTACAGTCTGAGGCATTAAAAGCCCCGAGGCTGCAGCAAGACGACTTTCATCTGGACGTTGAGGCGTTCATGTTCCTATTCTGCTCCCAGTTCAGTTCAGGCTCTGAGACGCTTCACTTCCAATTGAACACCTATTGGACAACAACTTAATACACTTTAAATGGTTTATTATTTAGGTTTAAAATATCTAGTCACCAGGCAAATTTATTGACACTCTTTTGTGTGTGTGTTTAACATGTCTCACCTTGCGAGGCCCATTTTTTTTCAACAAATACTACATGTGAGGATGACTGCCCCTTATGGCAGCTAAAGAAAAAGTGCTGTTTTTGAAGTTGTGGTTTAGGTTTGGGACTAAGGTGTGAATTGAGTTTAGATTGGGTGCAGGGTTAAGTGTGTACTGGTAACAGTTAGGTTTAGGGTTTAGGGTAAGGGCTTGTGTCTGGTGAACCATTTCTGGGTTGATTTGTCATATTATTCTAATCAAGGACCCTTTGTAAAAAAAAATTCTATTTTTAGTAAAGAGCATTAGATTTTTATTTACAATGTCCCATTCAGTAAATCAGAATATTATTGAACGGCTCATTTATTTCACTAACTCCATCACCAAATGAAACGTATAATATAGATTCAGTAGACAAAAACTAATCTTTTAACACTTTAATTCCTCTTAATCTCGGTGATTTTTCATTTACAGTTAATGTCATTTTCAAAAGATACTTTAAACAAATGAGGCTCATCTGGGTATTTAAATAAAAAAATCACCACTAGTGGCCTTTATAGACAGTACCCTGACAGAAAGTGTGTGGAGAGAGAAGGTGGGGAAGGCACGCAGAAAAGGTCTCGGGTCTCAGGGTCTGGAATTGAACCCAGGACTGTATATGTGGCACTCAATCTAACGCTACACGATGCAGTAGATCAATATTCTAATTTATTGAACGTGACTGCACAGCGTCCCTGTATTTCAGAAACCGTGACTCCTGGAACTCTAACAAAGTTTCCTTTGGAAGAGAAACAAGTGGAAAGATTGCTGTTGAAAAGCTCCGTCTCATCAAACCAGGGGGCTACGGTTTAGACCCAGTCGTTCTTGGCAAACTCCCCGAATTTACGTTTGCGATGGTAGGACAGAACAACCTTTTTTCAGCCTCTCTTTTAAACAACTAGTTGGCAGTTGGATAGCATCTAATGGTTGTTATGGAAAACTAGAGACCCCTCCCCCCTCAACCTCCCATCCTCCCAAATGCCCCTCTGTTGTTTTCTCTAACAGCTTTGGAGATTTCTTTACTTCACTCACCGTCGTTCTCACAGTGTGAGGTGGCAAAATAACAAACATTTTGTCACTGCATGTCACAGTTGGTTCTCTGTGTACCAGGCTTTTATACACAGGGGGGAGATTTAAACTGACAGTTAGCAGTTACTGTTTCAAAATGATGAAAAAATGACAATTTGCACCATTTAAAGAGTCTTTAACTCCAGTCCTCAAGGGCCCATGTCCTGAAACTTTTAGATGTCTCTCTGTTTCAGCACACTTGGCTCCATATTTGCTGTTTGGAAGTATTTTTGGCAAACATGGACCTTCGTGTTGTAGAGCCATAGGAGCAAACTGACCAACTAAGTATGTAATTAAGTGTAAAGGTCAATGTAAAGTAAACAGTAATGAAGAAACTGAAACTGACAGGAACAATAGGTTGACTGCCCTGGTCGAACAATTTACAATTTTTAGAAATATATTGACCAATATAGACATTGTATCGGTGCATCTTTTAAATTGAGTCGTCTGGTGTTCCATCTTTTTTTAATGTATAGACAAAATTATAACCATCATCTACAGTTAACACATGCATCCATCCATTCATCCATCCATCCATCTTCTTCCGCTTATCCGGGATTGGGTCGCGTTGGTAGCAGCT
The DNA here is from genome assembly GCF_019740435.1 of Gambusia affinis. Classification (NCBI taxonomy): domain Eukaryota; kingdom Metazoa; phylum Chordata; class Actinopteri; order Cyprinodontiformes; family Poeciliidae; genus Gambusia; species Gambusia affinis. Next base: position 29,078,486 of record NC_057871.1, on the reverse strand, counting down.
TCAGAAGGGAGGCCCAGACTTCCCCTCTCCCCAGCCACTTGTTCCAGTTCCTCCAGGGGAATCCCAAGGCGTTCCCACATGCAATTAAATGCTAATTTTGACCTTTCTCATTTAGTCCTGTACATTATATAATGTCTCGCTTTCAAAAGTTCACCTTTTAATCCTATCAGGAGCCAATTCATCTTTAATGGACCCCATGTATTTAAACCCAGTGGGTACAGTGGGCTGTTTTTGTCAAGATGGCATTAGGTACTCTTTCTGGTTAAAGCCAGGGCTCTGGTGGGCCCCCAGTGCTCTCATTTATGTTCTAATGAACCTTACTTTACACGGTTTTCATGTTGGAACTGAGAGGGTAATCTCTAGTCCGTTACTGTTAGGAAGTTGGCGTCTTCATATGCTGCAGCGTTTTGTGCTCAACCTTTGGAAAACAAACTAAACCCTTCTGTCCTTTCTGAGTGAAACTTTCCAGTCAGCTACATCTTGTTCATGCAAACCATCCAGCAACTTCTGTGCTCAACTAAGAGATGTTTTTACAAAGTGTCTGTTGCTCCTATTATTTTCTTTTGTGTTATGACACCATTAATAGTTGATACCGTACCATGTTGGTAATGAAGACATTACATGAACAGACAGCGCTGACATCCTGTTTGGTTTGGAAGGTTGGCCCAATATTTTTGGACAACTTAGAGGGAATATGAAATATTACATAATGCAGCCTTAGACTGCAAATTCTTTTGCTTTTTGAAAAGCCAAGGAAGGAAATGGTGCTTACTACTCTCTGTCACTGATGATAATGTACTGGATGTATGTATACTCTTCTGAAACGTCAGTAAGTGGATAGGATACTTTTAAAGGGGCAGTTTTATGTATTTTCCAGGCACACAGTGCAATTTTACAGCACAATCAAGTAATTTTACTTGTAGTTGATATAAAAATAATATTTTTTTTTTTTTCATGATGCCTCACCTGACTGCACGTCATTTATTGTTGTTTTAGCGCCTTTAAATTGGGCCTCTGTTGCTTTAAAACGTCCTGCTCTTTCTGAAACTCCATCTTCAGGAATTCATCACATCTCTCCTCTAGTAACCCTTTAATAACATTTTACCAGTGTTTCACTGAGAAGTAGCTTGTATACTTTAATGTAGTTCCACCATGTGTCTGCTAATTGCTGCTGGCTAGTCTGAAGGAGCTGGCTGGGTGAGATGTAAGGAAGGGCTGCTCTGTGAGGTGGAAGCTTGGAATCTGCAGCACTGAGGAGGAGCTTCGTCCTCGAAGGTAGTGCTAGGTCCAGGCAAACGTTTTGCACAGCTAAATGGTCGCCATGGGAGATTACAGGATTTCTCAAACATGCGTGAAAGAATCAAAGTAACAAATCAGGTATGTTTTTAACGAAGGAATAACATTGTAATGTTATGTAAAGCTCAAAAAAGTAGATTTTACATAAAAGTGCCCCTTTAAACATCAGCTATTTTTATGTTTTGTCTGCAAAACATAAAAATAAATCTGACTCTATTTCTAGGGGTGTATTTATACCCGCCCACAGGTGGAGATGATTTAGAGTTGACCAAGTTGCCCTGCAAAGCTGCAGTGTGCCATTTCTGTGAAGTATGCAAAGTGTGTGCACACACACGGGCACACATACCAGTCAGCATTGAGCCTTGGACACACCCTGGTTGGATGACACTTGTCACTATGGGAACATAACACAGACAGGCGCTCAGGTGTTTCCAGGGTCCAGTGAAGCAGATGAATGATCTAACTGTATGTAGACCACAGAAGAAAGAGATGTCTAAAATGTTTGAAGGTGGTTTAAAACCAGCGACAGGCTGGTTGATTTTCTGCAGATTCAGCAGTTTACCTCTGCTGGTATCGACCTGCAGCATGTTGCAAATGCTACGGTCAAGCACATTGGGAATAAACACAGGAATATGTGTGTGTGTGTCTGACTTAGCCTGTGTGTGTGTGCCAAATGTCATAGCTGTCCTGGAAGGATTAACTCCAGTAGCTCCAGACAGCCAGCTGTTTCTGCATGGCAGAGGAGGAGTGTGAGAGCTGAGTGAAAGAATGTGAAGCAACAGCGGTGAAGATGTCTGCTCTGCTTCATTGTTGTTTTTTTTTGATAGCTAGACTTAGTAGTCATAAGGTCAAGTTTGACAAAGATGCAGTTAACACCCAGTCATCCCGGGTCTTAGAGTAGTTCTGACTGGATATCTGTAATCTGTGAGGCTAAGCTATAATAAAAGTATCTGCTGTTGGGGTTGTCTGTAAATCCAGAGGAGGAAAGCGCTTTTGCAGCGGTGCTCCGACACGATGGATCGGTTTGTCTCTACAAATCAGACAGTTTCCATCAGTACTTGCTTGTAATTCTCGTTTTAAAGCACATTTTTACTCCTTGGCCCGGGTGTTTGGTGGAACCATTGATTTTGTAATAAAACAGAAGCAGCCGCGTAGGAACAGAAATGGCTCACAATCTGCCGTCATTTAGGCTAATAAAATGAACGACATTGACTGTAGAACACTACAGTTACTACATGCTGTGATCTTCTCGGAGGGGGCAGCCAGCCTGGTTGGCAGGGCAAGGGCCATCTTGTGGTAGCATGCATCTCCACATCCAGTCTAGGGCTGCAGCCATTAATCGGATTAATGGATTACCAAAATTATTGTCAACTATTATAGTAACTGATTAATCGTTAACTGGAGTATACATACCCAAAAGAATCGTCATTTTCAGAGAGAACATAATCAAAGCAGTAATTAACACCAAACTGTTTAAAAAATAAACATTTTGAATAAAAAAACCCTAAACACATATTGTCTGTAAATGTGTTCTACCCACTGCTAATCTGGTGGCAGTTTTAGCTTCACCTGGTTTAAAATCTGCAAATAAATCCCATATTAGTCGCCTTTTGCTATCTAATTATTTATCAGTAAATCCAAAAATGAATCACCACATCAGTCCTTCACTGTGCTGATGATGTTAAGTCGAGGAAAAACAGCTGAGCTTTTCACAGGTTGAAGGATTTTTTACCTGCAGATGCATGCTTTACTACAGATGATGAAGCATTCACCAAATTAACGTTATTTCATCTTAGCAATGTTGTTTTTTTTTAAATTAAAAACATTTATTATTTGTTTATTTGAATATTTTAATGTATTTGTAATATTGTATAAAAAAGCGGTTCAACTAAAAATCTGCAGAATGTGCCAATTCTTTATTCAATTAATCATCAGAATAATGCATAAAATAATCAATTGGTAAAATATTATTAGTTGCTGTCCTTATCTAATCGTACTCTCCTGCTCTGTAGGTCTGTTAACACATACTCTTCATCAGTGCTGTTAGCAGGGAATAAATGACAGACATTGTTTCTGCTTTGATATGTCTGTGTGTCCATTTTGACGTGAAGTAATTCCTGATGAACAGACTTTATCACTTACTGAGTCCAACGTGAAAACTTCATACAGTCCTCATGTTGCCGGTGCTTCCTGTCTCCTCCATATCCTAAAGATGAAGAAGACCTCTGAAATCTATTTAAATAGGTCACTGCTTATTTGTATTTATGTGACATTTACAGTGCTCTAAAAGCCAAGGGGACATTCAGTGGATATGCAGTCACCACTAATTTAATATCTATCTCTGTAGTAAAAGCAGATGGGAATACTGTACGCCTCCATTTAGTACGCACACACACACACACAGTTTGGACAGATGGACACACATGTCGTAAAATAGAGCAGCTGTGATTGAAGTTTGCTGAGCTGAATTCAGAGGGTGAGATAACCTCCCATATTGCCTGTCATTGCATCTGATTTCATTCATACACACATATTATTCTGTGTACTCCGGTATCCAAGCAACGACATTTCATTGCCAAAGTCACCGTTGTGTGTGACATTAAAGTAAGTTTAAGTCTAAAATAAGTGCAATAATTACTATTTGGATGATTTTGTTTTTCTCGTGTCTTTTTTTTTTTTTATCATAGACTGGATTATAAAAGTCTTCAGTCTGGTACTTCGACCCTTTTTTTGAAGGACAGTTTTGCTCATAGAAACTTGATTGTTCATTTTATTTGTTGTTATGGTTGTTTCATTTATTTGGGATATTTAATATATCTTCTAGTTTCAGTGTTGCATTTTAGTTAGAAATGACTGTTTATTGATCTTTTAGAATGTGCTCTTGCATTATTATGCCATTGCCACCACATTGCTTGAAAGTGGTCTCAATATTATTGTTCATCACATTAGCTTCTGGGACAATTTATTGTCCAGTGAAGTGTGTTCCAGTGACAGGCCTACACACATGCTGCCTCCATGGTAGCTGCTGCTGCCATTCACCCTGTCTGCACAGAGCAGAGCACCACGCAGACAGAGGCGGCTCAAGTTACCATTACTGGCTTTAAAATACCCATGAAGCTTTTGGCTGGGTTTTCAAAGCAAACGTAACTTAAAATAATACATTCTGCTTTTACATTTAGACATGTTTTAAAATCCCCCTTTTTTGTTTTGTTTAAGTCTCTGCAGCAGCTTTTCCTCTTGGATTTCTCTTTGGGTTTCAGTTCACACAACCAGCACCTCCACTTTGCACAAACTTTCTGTAGCCCACGCTACCTACACAAACACTAGTAAGTGTTCCCATTTTTTAAAAAACCCCCCAAAAAACCCACCATCTTCTGGAGGTAAATTATGCATGATCAGGCTGTAAACGTTTCATAGACCCAGACTTCCTGAAACACTGGAGGACATGTCAGGAGTGAGGGAACTTTTCTAGAGTTAACTGATTTGTGGGGTTTTTTTCCATCAGTAAATTTCTGGATTTTGTTTTTATGATGAGTTTCCCAGATTTTGGTGTACATGGTCCCAAACAGCTGTAGACAATGTGTGATGAAGACAAAAACGGAGGCAATGCCAGAAGCAAACATCTGGTCATCACTTATGTAAGCAGAACAATGCTGTGTTTTTCTCACTATAGATGGTAAAATGTGTGTTTTCCTTTAACACTTATGATACATGAGCAGATGTTCTGCTAGAATATAAGGTAAATCAAAACGTGGGCCAAATTTCAGAAAGCAAACGTTTCAGAGCATCTGAACTCTCTTTTGAGAATCTAAGAACACATTTTAATCTGAGAGCAAGATTCCTTTTTTTCACTCTCAGGTGTTCAATTTCTCTCCCACAAAACTTAAATACCTCTTGCTCAAGCATATTCAGCCCCTTTTTGAATTCTGCTGCTTGTGCTCCAACTTCCTCTGACTGTGACTGAAACCCAGGCTCAGTTCACTCTGCTCAGTTCTCTTTAGAATTCAAAATGCTTTACATCATAAAATGTCACAGAGTCACCAATTGTGAAAGAAAGCTATAAACATCACATTTTGTCAAATGCCATCATCAGAATCATCAAATCACACCACTAAAACATGATAGTCACCAATTGAGAAACAAGCAAACAAATGTTACATTCTGTCAAAAGACACCATCAAAATAATCAATAGTATTCCATCAAATCCTTTAGTTAAAGGAACTCAGTGTTTGGGCTATTTTGCAGTTTTCGGGAAATTCGTTCCATATTTCAATGCTGCTTCTCTGTGATTCTGGATGCAGAGAAGAACCAGAACCAGATGACCAGAGAGGTCTGGAAGGTTGATATAACAGCAGATCTTTAATGTATTGTGGTGCTAAGATATTCAGTGATTTCTAAACTAACTATTCTCTCAGTGGAAGGACTTTAGAACTGCAGTGATGTGCTCTATCTTCCTGGTTTTGGTTAGAACACCAGCAGAAGAGTTCTGGATCAGCTACAGCTGGAGGATAACAGGATTTTTTTTAAAGCAAACATACATGGATACTGTTGCATAGTGATGTTACGTGATGAGCCGAGGCTTCGAGGCGTGTGTCGAGTAATGGAGGGGGCGTTTCCGTAAAGCGCGTATCGAGGCTTGCTTCATTTAGGGGAGGAGCCGAAAACGATGACGTCCGAAGCCTCGCTGCCCGGCTGTACCACGTGACTGCTTCGGGAAGTGGCTCAGATTTTGGCGCGGGGTTTATAAACCCCACAGGCTCCATTCAAAATGTGGGTTGTTGTAGTCGAGTTGCGGTCAGTTGAGAGAGTGGATAGAGTTTTGATAGTTTGGATTGTGGTTATTTAGTTTGAGACAGGTAGGGAGAATAAATAAATAAACACTACAACTTCCCCCACCCAATAGGGCAGTTTCACTAGGAAGTCATAGGAAAGCACGGGCCGCCGCACGTCGTCCACAACTCCTCGTCCTCTGAGAGAGAGAGAGAGAGAGACAGAAACAGAGACAGAGACACAGATACAGAAGGGAGAGAAAAAGACACAGGCAAGAGAGAGAAAGATATATAGATCTAGAGATGGAGAGAAACAGAAAAATAAAAAATAGATATTTACAGAGAGAAAGAGATAGATACATACAGACAGAAAAAGAGAGAGAGAAAGATATATAGAGATAGAGAGAAAAAAAATAAAGATATACAGAGAGAGAGGGAGACACAGAGAAAGGAAAATCCTATCCTGTCCCACAGCTATCCTATTTTTAATTTTAATTTTAATTCTAATATTAAGGATACGTGAGTTTTCACCACTTGATTTAACTTGAGTTACCTTGAACTCCAATACCATCATCACACACATCATAAGCAGATTTGCTCTGGAATAAGCAAGGTATTGATCTAAATGAATTTTTCCCCCCTTCCCCCTTTATTTATTTTTCTGGGATTAATATTTAATGTTTTTAGACTTTATTATTTCAGGACTTATAATTGGGTTATTTATTTAATTTGAGCTTTTTACTAATAATCTCACTATTATAAATAGGATTGGTTAGTTAGTTTTAAAGTTCTTAATTTTTATATTAGGATTTTTAAGATAGCTGTGGGACAGGAAAGGATTGTTTTGTATATATATTTCTCTCTATCTCTATCTCTATACATCTCTTTCTCTCTCTCTTTGTCTCTTTTTTTCTTCACCTTTTGTGAAGTCATTCCCAAGAGCCATAATAGACAAAAATTCAATTCATCACACGTGTTAAGATACAGCTGGTTGTGATTATACACCTGGCCAGTAGGTGGTTTCGTGTGCACATGAAGCCTCAAGAAATGAACCCTTTCTCGAACCAGTTGGCTCAAGTGGTTCAATGCCTCATGAGGCTTCATCTCACCATCACTACTGTTGCAGTAATCAATGTGACTAAAGATAAAAACATGGATGTGATAATGTGTGTAGAAGTGGACCCAATAGCAACAGGCGGAGGATATTGTGGATTCTTTAATGAAGAAAATCAGCCTACAGAAATCAAAAATCCAGGGTACAAGGAAATCAAAAAGAAAGCAAACTGGAGAAACGAGGAAACATCAGGTTATCCAGGGAGGGTAACAAGGGTAGTGACAATTACAGACTTGCAAACTGTGACTGAGATAGAGGAGCTTAAATACTGGGAGGTAGCAAATGGAAGCATGGAACCTAGCTTGATGAGATGACTGATTGCAGGTGGGAGTAGTTAGCACAGGAACTAGCCGAGGGGAGGGGAGGAGGTGGTACAGGGAGGCTAAGAAGATCTGCTGGGGAAAATTAAAGGGAGGAAACATCAGGGAGCTGAAAAATAATCCAAATACTAAAGAAACACTGAGTCTAAAGAAAACCTGATAAACTAGAAGAGAAAAAGATCTGAGGAATAACATAAACAGACCTAAGCAGAAACAAGGCTGATCTAATAATAATAATAACTTAGGAATGTAGAGCTAGAGTAACTAGAAGGACTAAGCAAAGATGTAACCTAACTAGAATCACTAAAGAAAGATGGAAAGATTTAGACAAAAATACTAACTAAACATAAAGTGACAAAATAAGAAAACTAGAAACACTACGTGGGAGCTAGAAGGACTTAAGAAATAACCTGATTAGGATTACTTAAGAATGATGGGCATGGATGCAGATATAAAGGAACTAAACCTAAGGTAACCAGAGAAGAAAAACTAGAAAAACTACAGGGGAGAAAACTAGAAAGACCAGCAAATAAATGACTCAACTGGAACCACTAAAGAAAGGTGTACCTAGACTCAGAGATGTAAGAATAACAGAACCTAGAGTGATGAAATAACTAAGAAATAAACATAACTAGAAACACCACAGGGAGACTGAAATAAGGAAAGTAATAACAAGATAATTCTAACCACAATAAATAACCTCAAAAATAAAACTAAAATGACCATTTAGGGTTAACCTAAAGAAAACTAAAACATAACGATAAAGATAAAAAGCTAAACCCAACCCAACAACCCAGAGTCCTGACAATGGATGAGTTTTTCTAGATCTTGCTGAGTGATTAGTCTGTTCTTCAGGTGACTCTGAAGGTTCAGATCTGAGTCCATCACTACACCCAGATTTCAGGCCTGATCGCTAGTTTTTAGTTTTAATAACTGAAGCTGTGGACTGACTCTAGTCTGTTGTCCGAGCTTTACGTCTGGAAATGTTCTTCAGGTCGGCTGGTACTCACAGAGTTAATGCTGGAAGTACAGCAGGTTAGCAGTGGTGTTCAAGTCACTGTTGTCTGAAGCTTTTGCCAGACAGAGCTGCCTCTCCATTCAAATAAGAAACTGTGAAAACTCACTTTCTCGTTTAGGTTTGTATCTTTAATGAGAATTTAAAACTGGGTAGTGCAGAACTCAGAAGCTTTTTATTTTTGAGTGTGAGAGAGAAGCACAATATCCACAGCACTCTGGTGCAGTTTAAAAACCTGTTTTTAAAAGTGCTATGTAAATAAATTTGACATTTGACATATCTGGGAGGGAAAGTATGGATTTCTGCTCATAAACTGAAGATGAAAGCTCATACTTTTTAAAGAAAGCTTTCCCCATACAATCGTGCATTCTTATTAATTTCCACCAACCGCTAAAAATCCATATTAGTCGACCGCTGTTGTTAATGAACCGTGATCCAGCATAAGTCACAGTTTGGGTGCAAACCATAATCTGAGCTAATCTGGATTAGACTTCTATACACCATCAGTCAAGCCTCTCTCCTTTTCCCCTTAATCTTCGGCCGCTGGTTACACAACAGCCATTGAGATCTCTCTCCTCCTCTCTGTTTCCTTGCGTGAGTATGTGGGCTGGTGATTTGGCAGGATAGCGCTGTTAGCTCACTGACTCTCCTGCTGCACAGCAATGAATCCCAACTGCAGTCCAGGTTGGGGGATTGAGGCTATGTGTGGTGGCATTTCAGAGAGAATGAAATGAGGACACGAAGCAGTGTTTCGCTGACCTGGAATCGCTTTAATTTGTCTCCACTGATGCAAAATGTTGAGAGGAGGGAGGGCCAATGGGGAAGCAGCAGGTTCCTCTCTCAGTCAGTCACAGCGTATGAATCCAAGGCAAATGAGATTAAATTGCAGAATTTAAATCAGATCTACAGACAACTAATAATGTTTTGTGTTTTCATTTGACCCACATTTGGACCCATATATGAAAAAAAAAAATCAGACCCTTGACCCTTTTACAAACTTAAACGTATGCATTGGGATTGTAGGTTATACATCAACACAAAGTGGTGCATGAAGTGGAATGACAAGAAGACATGCTTTTCCATCTATTACTAAGAAAAGTTAGTAAACAGAGTCCACCTGTGTCAACTCTGTCCTCAGTGGAGGACAGAGCTCCTCCACTGAGCTGCAGTTTCCAAGCTTCCTTATTACCGAGCAGCTCTCCCCCTCAGGTCCCTTCAGACTAGACAACAGCAATTAGCAAACACCTGGTGGAACTGCACATCTTCTGACCTCATTATGTTTTTACCGGTGAAAAACTGGTAAAAACTTTGTTAAATGTTAAATAGACAAGCCATGTTGTGATGACTTCCTGAAGGCAGAGTTTCAGAAAGAGCAGTAGTTCTTAAAGAGACAGAGGCACAAGTTTGAGACGTTAAATTATGAAATCAAAGTTCTTTTAAGTAATATTTGATATATGACAAGTGAAGGTAACAGAGTTACTTGATTGTGTGATTGAAATGATTCTTTGTGGCTAATGGGAAACACATAGTACTGCCCCTTTAAGATTAGAAAACAACATGCCAAACGTTGACTGCCTCACGGTGCACTGTTCACCTGACAGGTCAGATGGGAACAGAGAGGCAGGCAAAAGGCCCATGGTAACTCTGGAGGAGAGCCACAGCTCAGGTGGAATAATCTGTTGCCTGGACAACGCTTTCTATTGCACTTTAGAATGAAGCCTGTATAGCGGAGTGACAATAGGAGAAAATGTGCAGGTCTGGATTGGAGTTCAGTGAAGTTATTGAACAATCCATCCATCCATCCATCCTTTTTTTTTTACACCCTTCTTCCCTAAACGGGGTCGGAAGGGTTGCTGGTGCCTATCTCCAACTGCGTCCCGGGCAAGAGGCGGGGTACACCCCAGTCTGTCGCAGTATTGAACAATCTATTGGACATATTTTTTTATATTAATCATGTGTCTATTGGGATATTTATTATTATTATTATTATTATTATTATTATTATTATTATTATTATTATTATTATTATTATTATTATTGATTTGTTGTCCAGCTTCACACTTCCATAAAGACTTGATGTGCAGAATAGAGATCTAATGTTTGTCCTGTCAACAGATTATTCCACTAACTTTGAAAGTCTTTTTCATAATAAACTTGTACAAACACGTGTGGTGTTTGATGTTTTCTTGTCTGCTGCATGAACAAATGTCTCCTTTTCTTCCGCCCCATGTCCTCATGTTTTCCTGTCCTCCCTCTGCAGGCTGTAACAGGGAAGAGCTTTGGAGACAAAGACTTCCGCAGCGCGCTAGAGAACGGCATCCTGTTATGCGAGTAAGGCTCCTGACATCACTCTCTGTTTTCTGACGCCTGACGTAGCAACAACTCCCACGGACTGAGGCTCAGTAAATCTCTGCTCCTGCCCCTCCTCCACAGGCTGCTGAGTGCAATCAAACCCGGGCTGGTGAAGAAGATCAACAGACTGCCCACCCCCATCGCCGGGCTGGTAAGAGGACACCTCCGCAGCGTGATGTTGAGCCCAGTACAGCAGCCTCCTGATTGGTGCTAACTGCCTCTGGTCCCCTGCTGCTCCCTCTAGGACAACCTGTCCGTCTTCCTCCGGGGCTGTGAGGAGTTGGGCTTGAAGGGCTCCCAGCTGTTTGACCCAGGGGATTTACAGGATACTTCCATTCGCGCTAATCTCAAGTACATAACCAATTCTCTGTTGTTTTTTTAAAACGCTTGAATCGTAAATTGTATGATGTATGACACACTTCAATGTTTTCAGGGACTCTGACTGCAGCCGCAAACTAAAAAATGTAAGTCCTTGTGTCCAGTTTCATCACCTACCTCCCCCCCGTCCTCTCACATTCCTTCCCCTCTCACTTCTAGATTTGAAGGAAATGTTGCATGTCTGCCTGTCAGGTGCTGAACACGGTTTTCTGGCTTGGAAAAGCTGCCAGTGGGTGTCCTTTCTACAGCGGTCCTAATCTGAACCTGAAAGAGTTTGAAGGGCTACTGGCTCAAATGAAGCTGGTGAGTCAACTAACCTGAAAACATCTGGAAGAGTCTGGAATACCACACAACACGGAACAACATGTCTGTTTCCAGGCGATATTCACTACCTTAGTTTTTTACAACCTTCGTTCATTTTTTTCACTTCCAATACCGATACAGATGTTGTTCTGTATCCTCCTGTTTGAAGGAGGATGCTTTCGAACAGAGCTGAATTGACTTAAATGCTTCTGTCTTTTTATTTTACCTGACACCTCTGCAGCAGAACAGCACACTTAAATACACCGACAGGTTAACGAGCTTGGTCCACCTTGTAAAAACAACACAACTTTAACAGTGTAACATATTATTTACTATAGTCATAATAATTACATTGTTATCTTTGTTATTTTGACTTTGACACATTCACCCACATAAAGATTTTTAATAAAAACACTGTAATTTAGTTGAGTAAAAAGCAGAGCAGCCTTCTTTGACTCAGCTGGTCAGCAGTGCACAGCAATGGTTGGGAGAGGCGTTGTGCTGCATGACTAAACATTTTACCAGCAGGGAGGACGTATAAACTTTCACATTTAAGGATTTATGAAGTGACAGATATTTAAACTTTGGTACTCCTATCAACATGTATGCATTTGTAGCTCAGGCTATTTTACAAAATACAACAAATTTGGGTTCAGCGAAAGGAACATTTGTTGTTGAGCGGTTGGGACAGCTTTTGTTGTCTGTTGATGTTTTTCTGTCCCTGCAGGAAAGTGACGATGGCGGCGACAGCTCTCAGAAGCGCAGCATTCGAGACAGCGGCTACGACTGCTGGGACTCGGAGAGGAGCGAGTCTCTCTCTCCGCCTCAACACACTCGAGACAATTCTCTTGATAGGTCAGACGTCATCCAACTTGTCAACACAAAAGTTGCATTTGCATTTAGATAAATGTGATTTTATATATATATATATATATATATATATTTTTTTTTTTTAAAAGTTAAATATTTTATATCCTTTGTGGATTTTTTTCTGCTTTTGCTTCTATAGTCTGGATTCCTTTGGTTCCCGCTCGCAGCACAGCCCCTCTCCTGATGTTGTGAATCGAGGCAACAGCGATGGTTGGTCTCATGTTTTCATTTGCAAAACCAAGAAAATATCCTGACAAATAATCAAAGAGAAATAAATAAACATACAACAAACAGAACACAAGAATAAGATAAACTCCTATGGCAACTACTTAATAATAATAATGAATTAAATATGTCAAGACCTTTTGAACTCAAATAATCCACAAGGACAAAAATAAAGTACAAATACAACATCTAATAAAACCCCTAACAGCCCAAGATTAAACCTGTTAGTGACTTCCTAGAGAGTCGCTAACAGGTTTCTTGCTGCTGCTTGCTGACTAGTTTCAAGCTTCTTTTTTTTTTTTTTTTTGTTTAAAGCACTCTCAAGAGAACAGGAGAAACTGCCTTCAATAGCTCTGGAAACAAAGTCCAGGAATGCTGAGCTATTTCTGTAAACATTAAACTGTTTACCCATGAATACATGGACTGCTGTCCTCCACCATATTTATGTTTATCCTTGGCATAAGGTGACTAATACGGCTGAGGGCAGACAACTGCTGGACATCACAGGTGTGTGTGTGTGTGTGTGTGTGTGTGTGTGTGTGGGTGTGTGTGTGTGTGTGTGGGTGTGTACTAATTTAGGTTGCCGACTTAGGACTGTTCCTGCTATAGTCACTGACCATCTGCAGACCGATTCAAAGTCCAGTCCATATTTTTAGGCTTTGTGGTTCTAGTTAGACGTGTGTTGTGCTTATAGGGGCAGTATTATGCAAAATTGACTTGTTTTAGCCTTTTGTGATGCTCTAATGTTATTCCCTCACCCAAAACATATCTGGAGTGTTGTCTTGATTCTTTCATGCATGTTTGAGAAATCCTTGAATCTCCCATGACAACCATTTAAGCTGTGCAAATTGCTGGGTGGACCTAGCTCCGCCCCAAGACACAGCCTTCCTGTGTTACTCCCCCACTCAGCTCCTTCAGACTAGCCAGCAGCAAATAGCAAACACCTGGTGGAACTGGGCATCTGCTGAGCTCATGTTGTTAAACGGATTATAGAGCAGAGATGTTGTGATGACTTCCTGAAGGCAGAGTTCTAGAAAGAGTAAGAGTTTCTTAAAGAGACAGAGGCCTAATTTCAAGATACCAAAGTCAAATATTTTTAAGTCAAGAGGTCCGCTCTCCTCTGAGGCTCACTGCTGCCTCCCTGGTCCAGTCTGTTCTCGTTCTTAACATCGATATGTTGACTCTCCTCACATTCTCAGCTCTGCATTGAACCGTGTCACACACTGCTGTGACAAAGGCAACCCACTGAGGGCTTTTAGGTCAAAATTACAATGGTGTACTAGGGCCATTGTAGACAGAAAAATCATAAAGGAGGAAGAGTAAATTTCCACCAGAATACAGAAATTTTGAGATTAAAACATAAAAATTCCTTTAAAAACCATGAAAATTTCTGAGCTACAAAAGTCAGATCTTCAACTTTTGAAACTCAGAAATTATTTTTTTTTGTAGAACATTTTTAAGATTAATCTCAAACTGTCAGATTTTTTTCCTAGCATATTTTCAACTTTTCAAATTCAGAAAATTCCTTCTTTTTTTTCTAGAAAATGTCTGACATTAATCTAAAAATGTCCGAGTTTTTGGGCCAAAATATACTACTCCTCATTTTTTCTATCGACAGTGGCCCTAATACACAAAATATGTAATGCGATTAATCTGTAATATTAACATGTAAATCTTCATAGATTGATTGCATGCGTTGCTATTATACTTGTTAGTTGTTTTCAGTGGTTAGAAGAATGTTTTATGAATAATTGATGCCTTTCTAACATTGTTTGTGCCCTGATGTCCAGGACGCGGCAGCGACTCGGAGGCTGACGCTCCCAGCAGGAAACCTGACGTACGGAAAGACGACATGTTGGCCAGAAGAACAGCCAGCAGCGACTCCAGATGCCCGGTTCCCTTCAACCAGTTTCTTCCAAACCGAGCCAACGCCAGCTGCTACATCCCGACTCCGCGACGAAAACAACACCCAGAGGAAGGAGAGCAGCGGAGGTAATGACTAAGAAAACAATCTGAGTTATTTAAGGAAAAACTAATTCTTTTCTGTAGAGGTAAAAAAGAAGAAGAATCCCACAGGTGTGAGGTCTTCAGCCCCTAATCTGTCCCCTGCCATCACACTCCATTCCTCAGTCACCTTCAGACCATTCCAGAACAAACCAAACGAACTGGATTTCAGCAGAAACCTCCCAAAACGGTGACTTGGGCACCTGAAAGCCAGGCCGAAAAACTGAAACAGGGAGAGGACTTGGAGGTTTTGGAGCAGAGGAGGCTGGAGAAGTTGAAGAAGGCAGGAATTAAGGTTCTACCTGCTGCCGTTCGCTACAACAGGTCAGGGCAGACGGGCATGAGAGGCGCGGCTGCTGCGCCTGATTTTCCTCACTAATTAGTTGTGTTGACAGAGTTTGGCTTAAGCTGATGTTGTGGCTTGTGGAGCTTCGTCACGATGAGGTTTGTGTCACAGGGTGGACGAGTCATGGATTTAATGTTTCTGGTGTTGTTAGAGAAGGTGGTTTGGTGCTGAGTTAAATGCTTCCTGTTTTGGTTGATTCTTGATTTTGTGAAGAGAAACTAACCAATAGGACTGTCCCAAGTAACCCGCATGTTCCTGCTGCTGATTGATTCATGTTACCGGAGGTGTGTTTTGCTCTCTGAAAATGTCCACCGTCCCCTCTGCAACCCCTAGCACTGTGATAACAGAGGAAAAGGAAGCGAGGTCACCGTCTCCGAACATCATTCTTTGCTCTGAAAATGAATTTTTGAGCTCCCACAGTCCGGCTTGTGATTCCTCCTCCGACGGGGAGCAGGACGTGGAGACCAGGAGGGTTCCCGATGTCCACAGAGACGACTTGGCGTCCCGACGAGTCCACCGGAGCGCAGGTAACTCCAGGGTCCATCAGTTCGTCCCTCCTCCAGCCTGCACCACCAAAGACAGAGAGCGCTGGGAGGGCATCAGGCGAGCCTCACAGCAGACCCTGCAGCAGACAGAGATCAGGTCAGCTAGGGTCTCATGCGTTACATTTTCTCCAAACTATTAATAAATCTCTCCTTTTTCCACTGGTTGACAACATCGATATACATTACAGGATTGGATAAGCGCCTATTAGCCACAATTGCAAGTGACGTGCACCTACTGGTGCCATTACTATGCATTGAGTCAAGTCAACATAACCAGACTGGTCCAGGAATCGGTCACAAAAATGTTTGCAGTGATATTTTTTTATCCAGTTTCTGTGAAATATGTTTGATATGCAAAAAATGTATTCACCCTTGATAAATAAATCTATCAAAAGTTTAGTTTCTGTTAAGATGCGAGGGAGGACTAAGCAGATTTCTCTTTTATATTGGTCAATAATTTAATTTGCTGCTGAGGGAGCCATAGTTTGTAAAAATTTCCCAAACTATGGTTCCTATTATTTATGAAATATTTCATCCTACTTGATGATTGTAATGGCTATTGCCACCTTCAACAAACAAACAAGGCTCTTAGTCCAGCTTTTTGTTGTTTATTGAACATTTAGCAATTACAGCAGCTCCAGCACACCACAACAATGGAGAATAATACAGATAGACAGGTGTAAAACAACTATAAACCACTTGCATTCTGCCTTTTCTCTGTCTCTACAGTTGCGTTTCCATCACAAATGTGTGCAGAATTTTGTCTACATTCTGCTAACATCTAAAAAATCCCCTCTTCTCCTGATTGTCTGTCAGAGAGTAGGTGTGTTGGTCACCTCATTTTTCTGTTAACTGGACCAAAACAACACCAAACTGCACAGCACAGGTACATGTTAAGCTAGCATAACTAGTCAGCGACTTGTTATTGTATCTGGACCCTAAAGTCAAGCTAGTATGACTAGCAAAGCTCACTTACTTCCCACTTTTCCATATTTTTTTAAATTAAAACTTTTTCTTGACCTGTAAAATAGGATTCCCTTGTGCCTGGTTATCTAGTTATCATTGTGTTGACAATTAAAAGGAAAACATTAGGTCCCTTTTTAAGATTCTTTGCATTACTGTTTTATTTTCCTCAATCACTGATTTTTCTGACTCAATACATAGTAATGGCGGACCCGTGGCACATGTGGCACATTAGTCACATAATGTCCAGTCTAGTAACATATATCGGTGGTTGACATATGCTTAACTCTGATGGATAACATTTCCCCGCTTATCGCCTGTGGCTATGGATTTTACAGCGAAAAGAAAGCGGTTTGTGACATCATAACCCGTAAAGACAACCCCTCCCTGAAGGAAGAGGATGATGAGGGAGAAGATGAAAAAGATAAGACGATGCCAAATAAGCAGAGAGATGACCTGGCTCGTAGGCGGGGCCAAAGCAGGCCCCTCCCTCAGAGGGACGGACCAATGAGCTTTGTTTCCTCCTTCATGAGTCCGGCTGATGTACAGAAGTGGGAGAGGCTCAGGATGACTGAACCAAGGTGCCAAACACACTGCCTGTATGAGAGTAGTTCAGTGCTGTATGTCAGGGATGTACTGTCAGGTGAAAAAGTTAGGACACCCCACCAAAAAAGATCTATTTTTCAAAAGAAACGTTCACAAACACATCAAAATTTAGTCCTTCTTTTGTTTGTCTCAATTAAAGAAAGTGATTAATCACAGGTAACCATTGTAAAAAATATTATTTCTTACTCACCAGACACATGATACCACTTTATGTGTTTGATAAGAAATAATGTAGGACACTCTATCCCCCTAATACATAGTCTACCCCTTCTTGGACACTTCTCGTAGTCTTTCACCATCTCTAACTTCAACCTGAGGAAAGTCTGACCCACTTCTCACTTACAGCTGAGAGATGTTTGAAAGGTTTCTCAAGGAGATCAAGATGTGGGCTTGGATTGGTCCAGGACTTTTCAGGAAGTCCTGGCTGGATGTCCTGGTATGATTCGGTGCTCTATTCTGATACCTGCTGAGATTCACGGTGGGTCGTATGATGATGAGCCATCCAGGTCCAGACAAGCCATGAAACTTTGACCTCCATGCTTCTTTTCCTGGAGTGCTCTGTTTTGTTTATACCCAATATTTCCTCTGCTTTAGTATCTAAATAATTCTGAATAATTTAGAGTCCTCTTCCCTAACAACATTATTCCAGACAGTAACTGCTGTTGATCCTATGACAATGTTTGAAGGTTTATTAAGCCTACTTTTAGCATATAATTTGAACTTTGCAGAGTTGTTAAAGTGATCTTAAATATGCTGTAGGGTGTTCTTTTTTCACATGACTGTACCATGTGTGAGTGTGTGTATGTGTGTGTTAAATTATCTTTAAAAATAGCTAATGCTTCAGTAAATGAATGCAAAGTGAAATCTATAATAGTGTGAGTGTCTTGAATGTGAGTTAGAGTATCTGATAGCTACATATAGATACAGACTCTCCACTCTTAGCCAAGCCTTAAAATTGATCAATTGTTTGCTAGTGAACTTTAATAACTTACTGAACATTTTAGAAAAATCCAAACAATAGTTTGTGTCAACCGTTTTTATTGGTTGGATGATTGATTTGCTGTTTTTTACCTTTATTGTAAGATAGATGTGCACTCATCTTTCTGAATCAGGAAATGGCAGCAAGACAATAGCTACTCACCTAAAAATAAAAATCAAAGTTTAAAACCTGTGGAACCTGTGGAGGTTTTACAATGACTCAAATTCATCTTCCCACAATGCACAGAGAGGAGGCAGTGAGGGAGGAGCACATCTCAAAGAACAGCAGCAAAAACCGGCATGCTGAGAGGCAAAGTTTCCATAACAACCATCACATGGATGGAGAAAACCGTTTCTGTATCATCTACCATCACAACTGTAAACATGTAGAGTAATTGGACGTTAGGTCAGGGGAGACGGAGGGCGTTTTCACACCTTTAGTTTGTTTCTTCCAGTTGATGAAGAATTGCAACATTTTCCGGTTTCCTTTTCCCCCCAGAGAAAACCCCTATCAAACCAACATCGTAATGCGTTGTACATCTGTTCATCGGTGTCAATATCAATCAACAGAAATGATTAATCCCAAGATAACCACTGCAGTGTCTTGTTTACACCCCAAACATGTAGTTAGTAATCATTAAAGAAACACATTCAGAAGTTTGAACTTTCTAAACTACATTTTATTTATCATTGGAGATTTTCACTGCTTGGTCAACTGACATTAAAAGGAGCAGGGAATTGGCTGGCGTGTGTGTGCGTGTTTGTGTGTGTGTGTGTGTGTGACAGAGAGCACTGTTCCGGCCTTATTTCTGTCTCCGTGCTGATCTCATTGCGACATGAGGAACAGGATAAAGGGGTGTTTTGTGCTCTGGACGACCAGCAGTGAGGAGGAACATGCAGCTACTTAATAGTGGAAAAGAGAAATGCGAAGTGTGTTCAAGTGTGTGCTGAAGTGATCCAAACAGAAAACCCCACGCTCTGTCCTCCTCCGTTCGCCCACTGCTTCCCGTCTAACTAAACATTTCAACCTCATCAAGCTTTTATCGTCAACGTCTGATCTTCTTTTCCATGATTTCTCCTCCGCCCTGTCTCCATCTGCTTCCTGTACCTCTGTGTATGTGTGTGTATGCGTGTGTTTCCTTCTCTTAACTTGTGAGACCGCATCTACAGTGAGGATAGGCCAGCCCCCGTGTGTCAGGCTTGTCTACAGAGAACTTACGGAATCAGCGGATCAGCAAAGGCTGGACGAGGTCATGGCAGAGTTGTGACCTTTGGGGGTCTGACTGAGATCGAGCAGCCGACAGAGGCACTCAAGTCAGGAGGGGAGGAGCCGGAGTCGCTTAGACGACTCCAGTCCAAAGCAACGGTAGCCATGACTACCGTTGACCTGGGCTTCCAGCTTTCAGAGGGGGATCGCAGGTACGGACGAGGCCAAACATGACGAGGCCCAAACCCAGAGCAGCCTGCATCGCTCTGAGCAGCACTGGCCCCTTTCTGTTGCTTTACTCATGGAGTAGGTAGTCAGGACACTGCTTTTTACCCTCTTTGCGTCATGTTTCAGAGTCCTAATGGCAAATTTCCCTTCACTACCTCATGTAGTTTGAAAGCACTTCTGAATTGGTCTGCGTTGCATTGATCTGTTTGTAGTTTCAGTAGGAAACAAAGCTGCACAAATGCATGCAGAACTACAAGAAGAATCAGGCATCTGATGGGTCTTAATTAAAGCAGCAGTATAAAAATATATACTTTTATAAATATATATATATATATATATTTATGCATTTGTTAAAATAGTCACTATGTTGTGAGAGTAGGGTATGAGAAAGATAATATGGAAAAAATCAAGCTCCTCGGCCTTCTCCCAGTGATGTGATTGAATCAACCAATCAGAGCCAAGAGGCGAGTCTTAGCGCTGTCAATCATGTTGGCACTCTGCTCTCTGCAGAGAGTGTGCTACAATGGAGCTTCTTCCCATGCGTCAGCCATGCTAGTTAGCCTAGCTTGGCTGACTAGCATGCTAGGCTAGTTTGCTAGCATGTCTAACTAACCTTTGTGTGAGTGCTAAGGCCATGACTAGCATCGGTGGCAGATAAACAATTTTCCTGTAACAGTAAGTTGTTTCTCCACCGTTAGCACATTTAGTAGCACATTCACGAGATTGACTAAGACCCTCCACCTGACTCTAATTGGTTGTTTATGAGCGGGATCAGTTGTTTTCTTGAGACGACAATAGCAGCACAGGGAGATTGATTGTTTTACAGGTTATCTGTCTCATATACACATAGTGACGTTCTATAAAAGTTACATGCTCCAGGTTTAAATGGCTAAAATGATGCAACAGTTATTTTAAATGCACAATTCTCCCCCCTCCCCCAAATACATTGAAAGATGTGATTGTAAATATTCAGGGGGTGTCCAAACGTCATTGAGGCTTCAGTGCTTCATTCATCTGCTGCTCGGGGGCTGGCACCCTGCATGTTTTAGGCTGGTTTTGGCGTAGCTTAGTGTTGCCTTTTACGATCACAATACGGTGGTCACAGAATGTGGTGTAACACTGTGTAAGAAACTCCAGTGTCGTGTAAACAAGCCGCTGAATCACAATAACAATAAATGCTACCTTATTTAACCATCTTAATTATCTCTCAGTCTCAGACCAAGCTTTTAAGGTGTGTGCATGGATATTTCCAGAAGGAATATGCTTAATTATTAACCTCAAACATCATTTAAATCCCTATCAGAGTTGCAGTCAGCTCTAGGAGATGTATCATGTCTTGGACTTTTTTTTTTCCACTTTTAGGTAATTTTTTATAATTTGGAGAAGCAGAACATATTATTATTATTTATTCAGCTTCCTGCTCTCCTCTTAA
The DNA here is from genome assembly GCF_019740435.1 of Gambusia affinis. NCBI lineage: Eukaryota > Metazoa > Chordata > Actinopteri > Cyprinodontiformes > Poeciliidae > Gambusia > Gambusia affinis. Next base: position 29,057,534 of record NC_057871.1, on the reverse strand, counting down.
TCTGGTGCTTTGCGTGTTATGCGAATCGTTGCAACAGTTTGTGGGTCAGTCACCCATCTCTGCTGCTGTATACCATAGTGTTGTCATGGATGGATGTGCAGCCTCCCCTCCCCCTGCGGAACACCGACCCTGGACCGCCGAACCCACCCCTACTGCCGCCGAGATAGACGCTCGTTTTGCTCTGTATGAGCAGAGAGCACAGGCAGAAGACGAAGAGGAGGAAGAGGAGCGGATCCCCGACCTTCAGAAGGATGACATGATGGCCAGGAGGACAGGTGCTTTCCTAAACCAAACAGCTGGCTCAGCAGATTTCAGGCGTTTCCTGCCTCCACCCGGGTCTGGGTGGAGCAGCCGAGGGGAGGTTGCCGCTGATGCTGCGCCTCCTAGCAACAAGGAAGGGCTCATCGGCACCAGGTGGGCTGAAAATGAATGCTTGCCGTGCTTAGCAGGGTGCTGAAGCCGTAAACCGGAATGGTGTTGCCTGCTTCTTCATCATTGGTGTTTAGTTACTTCAGTTCAGACTGTTCTGCTTTAGAGCGGCCAGCCAGCAGCCCAGAATCCCAGAAGAAACGCCTCACCGCTCACTGAAGCCTGCAGTGATCAGAGCAACGACCCAAACTGAAGGCGAACCCGATGAGTCCGATAGAGACAAGAGCATCCCCGATCTGGACAGAGACGACATGGTGGCTCGGAGGAGCGGGACATTCCAGAAAGCGGCCGTCTTCAGAGGAAATCAGGGCTTCAATCAGTTCTTGCCGGTCCCTGGGTCGGTCAGACGCAACATCAGTTCAGAGACTGCAGGGAAGCAGTCAGGCAACAGATCCAAACTCAGAGCAGACATGGACGGAGGAAGGTATTTCCTGAGATGGAATGAAGACACGGCCGGTGTGTTTCTAACCCGCTGCAGTTAAAACTAGAATACCTGACAGAGCAAGTGTGGTGTGTTGAAGGGAAACATCAGAAGGTTTCCTGGTGATTTCTGAATGAACGGACTGGTTCTGGTTTGCTGCAGGAGTGTTTGATAGTTGATGTCTGATTAGCTGCATTAATGGAAACTATGATCTCTTTTCAATTCTAACATGGTTCTGCTCTTCAGCTGTTGGATCACTAACTCTGGTGTTGGTTGGCATGACTCTGGCTGCTGGGTTTCAGTTCAGTGTGAAACTGTCTGGGTTTAATGTTTCAGAACTGAATCAAAATGAAGGATAAGTTCACTCTGCTCACGATGCGGTTTAACACGTCTGTGATTATTTGATTGGTTATTTGTATGAATTAAATAAATTAGTTCTTGACTGAACTGAATATGCTAATATTCAATTCAATATTAGACATTGTAACAACAACCCATTGTTGTTACAATGGGTTGAAAACTTAATTTAATTATATCCAATCTGGCAAATTCAGTGGAAATTTAGTCCAAATCATAGTATAAAACAGTGAAGACCAGGAGCATGGAAGAGGATTATGGCCACACACAAAAACAAGAATTCTGACTTTTTTTCAGGATTTTGACTTTTTCCCCTCTGAATTCTAACAATACTCTAAGAATTCAGATTTTTCCTCATAATACATTTTTCTGTTGTCAGAGGATTAAAGTCAGGATTTGGAGATTAAACTCAGCATTATGTGAAAAGTCTGATTATTTTTTTCAGTGGCCCTAATCCTCCTCTGTACATTTGGTTGTTACAATGGGTTGTATTTTTGCTCCTGGTTCTGTTGAATCATTTGCCTTTGAAGCAATCTCTTCTCCACAGCATGCACGTGCTGACAATAGAAAGGAACAACATCTTTTTCATTTGATTTGGTTAGATTTGAATTAACTTTTGTTCTTTTATTAAAACAGTGTAATTATTGACAGGGTAAAGTTGAACATTATTTTAGTTAACAACTAATTTTCAAATCTCCTATTGTTTTCATTGCCGTATTTTAGTCAGAATCAAACAAATGATTTTACTTGCTAAAAGCACAGAAAGGTCCAGTTTGCCAAAACAAATTAGAAGACAATGATTTAAAATCAGAGTGAACTTTTCCTACAAGGCGATCAACTGGCAGTTTTTGTGGTAGCAGTTCAGATGAGTGTCGATGCGTTTCCTGTTAATCCTGGCTCTGTCATTGGATCGTTGTTTCAACAGCTGTGTTGCCATGGTAGCGGAACTTGAAGCTCCGCCTTTCAAAGCCCCGTCCAGCCCGACGTTTCCTGGGCTGGCGGGGAGGCAGGTTCCTGATGCAGCTGTTATCGATGCGATCGGACCTTCCTCTTCTTCCTCCTCCTCACTCACACGTCTTCCCAATCCTCCCTGTCCTCCCTCGCCTCACACCTGGAGGGTGGAGGAGCAGGTGGAGGTGGGAAGAGAGGAGGAGAAAAGCGAGGATGGGAAGATGAGGCGGGAAAAGAAACCATGCTGGCTGGAGGATGAGCTTCCTCCAATCATGTGAGAGTAATGTTTGATTTTTCATTTTTCTCTGATTTGACCAACAGGACAGTAGCACTGACATCACAGCTGCTCTCTCTCTGCTCGGCTCGTAATGTCTTCATATCAATGATAGAAACAATTGAACTTTGTCTCATTTTCACCTTCCATACCTTCTTCTTTGAGGCGTGCCTTCCTGTTATCCTCAAACTCTCCCTTCTGCTGCTGTTATAGGGTGAGCCGACGAGTTGCTTTTCTCTTAGACAATGAGTAAGTTTCACCGACTCGCTCTCACTGATGTCCTGCATGGTGACATATGCATGGCCTGCATGTCAACGTGTTGGTTAACAAACTGCAAAGACTGTTTGCAACACCCAAACGTGCTGGAACCATGTTCACCACTGTTCACATTTCACTGTGCATTGCTGCCGCTGGGCCACAATGTTTGATTCATTGATTCAAAACACAAGGTCTGTAGTAATTTTCCTCAAGTTTCTTGTGCAAATACCTCGGTGCTGTTGAAATAAGACAAAACTAACATGCAAGGAACTTTTCAGCAAGATATAGAAGCTTGTCTTAAGTCAGTAATTCCTTATAAGTGAAAAAATCTGCCAATGGACAAAACACTATGTCATTTCAATTTGCGTGATTTTATGGTCAATGGAAATGCAGTAGAAACAGTTGAATGACAGACGGATGGATCACACTGGTCAACAGAAAAAAAATTGTCTGGGATTTTTCAACTGTTTTGGGTCATGGTGGTCTGCTGAATTAAAATATCACATCGGCTTTGAGCAATCAGGTCAATTTTCTGAACTGTGGAGCAACATGAGTATCAAAATGCATGACTTGTTCTCACTTATGCATCGTTTTCCTGATAATCTGGATCACTGAGTGATGAGCCGGAGGAGAGATTCCATCAGGACAGAAAAGAGACGGAGAATTTTAATGCTCAATTTACATGTACTTACCCTTATTATTCAATTTACAGAAATCCAACAGAGTGTATAAAATAAATGTTATAATGTTATAACATTTATTTTATACACTGTTACAAAACTATTTTTTCTCCTAAAACTTTTTTTGGATGAGAAATATTAACGGAAATGAACTGATAATGTCACAAAAATGTCATCGATTCAGTCAGAGTATCAAATTTCTCTAAATGACATTAGAATAAAAACCTGACCTGATTGAGAAAAAAGAATGTCATTTTTGGATTCAGCTGTGGAAAATAGTCCTAATTCAGTTGAAAGAACATAGACAACTTTCCCAAAGAAAAATTTTTTTTGTAACTTGGTGTTTTATACATTTCTAAACCTGAAGGTGATTCTGATTATCAGGTTGAAATCAGTAAATTCCTTCAAATATGTCTTGCTGTTTTGTTTTTGTTTTTTGGGGGGGGGGTTTGCCAGTCGTTTCTGTTGATCAGTACATTGTTTTGTTTTGCCTGCTGCTTTGGACTGCATATTGTTTATCATCGCACGCTACACATCGCTCCAAACTGTGTGCAGCACAAGAAAAACCAACACGTGTGATTTTTGTCAGACAAAATCCTCAGTGTTTTTTATTTTTTTATTTTCCATTTCCAGGAGTGTGAGTATGGGAGACATGGCCAACGAGGACGAGGCGGGACATTTCCCTTCGCTGAGCCCGTCGCGATATGAACGCATGCACCAGCAGTGCAACGCTTTCGTGGAAGAGGAGGACCAGTGGCAAGATGTGAGGCTCTTCTGGTCCTGAAACGGCGTACGTTAGGTAGCGTTCAGCAGACTGAAACTGACAGGCGCTGTGAACTTTTGTCTCAGGACCTGGCCCGCTGGAAGAACCGCCGCCGCAGCGCGTCACAGGAGCTGATTAAAAAGGAGGAGGAGAGGAAGAGGATGGAGAAAAGGATGAAGGGGAACGGAGTGGACTGCAATAAGAGGAAGAGCATTAAGACTTACAAGGAGATTGTGGAGGAAAAGTAAGTGTAAGATAGTTTTGCCTTAAACATGAGAGTAGCACATTTACAGCCAGAGTTGGGTAGCAACTAGTTACATAAACTTAAGTAACATTTTGGAAAAAAATGTGCATTGAAGAGTAGCTTTACTACACTGTACATTTTACTCTTACTTAAGTAAAATTTCTGGATACTCTATCCACTGTGAGTAACTGCAGTGAATGATGGAAAAACAAAGAATGCATCAGATAAAAAAGTAAGACTTCTTGTTTGTGCTCAGGCTTTGTTTTTCTATTGTTATTTTCTACCTAGGTTTTGTTTTTACTTTGAAAAGCACTGACTGAATCTATTATTATATAATTAATGTGTTTTTTCCATTTTAAAATACCAGAATTTGGACATAACTTTACATTTTTGTCTGTCGGATGACATGATATGTAAATATCAAATCAGATGCTCTGATTAGTTACTCAGAAATCGGGTCACCTTTTAACCAAATACTTTTGTTACTTTTATTTGAGTAAAAATGTGCTGGAGTGGTGCTACTCTTACTTGAGTTCAATTTGTGGGTTCTTTACCCACTCAGGGGCAGTAATTCTGTACAATTGAATTCTTTAAGATTCACTTCATGTTCTAATCTTATTCCCTCATCAGAAACACTGCTGGAGTGTTGCCTTGACTCATTCATGTATATTTGAGAAATTCTTTAATCTCCATGGTAACCATTCAATTGTGCAAAATGCCTGTGTGGATATAGCACCACCTTTGAGGACAAAGCTCCTCTTCAAAGCTGCAGTTTCCGAGCAATGCTCCCTTATTGCTCCCCCATTCAGCTCCTTCAAACTAGCCAGCAGCAATTAGCGAACAGCTGGTGGAACTGAGCATCTGCTGAGCTCTTTATAGGAACTACTTCTCAGAGAAATGCTGGTAAAAACATTGTTAAAGGGTTAATGAAGGAGCCATGTTGTGATGACTTCCTGAAGGGGGAGTCTCAGAAAGAGTAGGAGTTTCTTAAAGAGACAGGGACCTAGTTTTAATGCTTTAAATTACAAAGTTAAAAACTTAGTAAGTCTTATTTTATATAAACAGCCTTTTTATAACAACTGCAGAATTAGGAACATGATTGTGCTATAAAATGACACTATGTGCCTGGAAAACACATAATACTGCCCCTTTAAATTGTCTTGGTTCCTGTTTTTCAGAGAACGTAGGGAAGCTGAGCTGTGTGAAGCATACAGACAGGCAGCGACTCCAGAGGAGGCAGCTTTGGTTTTACAGCGCTACGCCCTCCGCTTCACCATCAGCGATGCAACTCTGGACAGCCTGAAGCTGCCCAGAAGCACTAACAAACCTAACCAGTTCCTGAACCAGACAGAGCAGGAGCACAGCCAGACGTCAGGCGCCGATGAGTCAGAGAGGCTGGAGCATCCAAACCAGCAGGACACAGACAGTCTCACCGAACAGGAACGCTGTGGACAGACAGAGGACTGTCATGAGAAACATCAGTCTGGTGTGAACCTCAGCAGCTCTTCTGCACCAGATGCCCTCCAACTCCAAGACACAAACTCACACAGTGAGAAGCTCCAGTCGGAACAGCTTCCTGAGCCCCACTCCCACCTGACAGACCCTCATGACGAGCATAAGAATCAGCAAGACCCAGGAGCCCCTCAGCCCCCCACTGAACCTGCTGCTGAACCTCAACTCAAACACAAACTCCCTTCCCTTCCATCTGCACCCTCCAGACCGCTCCCCCTGTTGGCGGCCAAGCCCTACTGCCCGCCCAGCTGTTCTCCTCCTGAACACAAACATGTGGAGGTCCAACAGGTAGGAGCCCTGCATTTCCGTCATCTCATCCTGTGAATCTCAGGACTGTGGCAATATGTTTTTGACATAAAAATGAGATGCTAGTGAATTACTTTAATACCTTTTTCACCCTTAATGTGAGACTGATTTTGCACAACTCGACAGAAAAGCAAACACGTTGGTAAGGGAAACAATTTTAGCATCGTTGGAGTTTGATTGAAGACCATCAGTTTTCTGATTTTGATAAAATGACGATTTTATTTTCCACCAAGTCCCACCGAACATCCAGATCAACTAAATGATAGAACATTAAAAAAATTATCTGTTCAGTTGGATTTACAGCAGGGCTGGACATTAAATCTATATCAATATACATCTGGGAGATGTAGGCAGAAGAAAGGCTTTAGCTCAGCAACCTGTTGAGTAACTAGTGCGGCAGCAGTTTCAGGTTTTGTTACTGTGCTTCATAACTACTTAAAAGTAAAAAACAATGTGGAGTGAAAACTGGATGAAACGGAAAGGTTTGGAAAAATTTCACATACTTAAAACCCAAATCTAATCAGTAATTATCAATATAAATTGTTATAAATAAAGATCTGAAACGTGGGAGCTTTGGTTCGACATTTATGACCTTTCATAAAAGAAGTAATAACCTGTAATGAACATGTTTTTTTACAAATATTTTTAGCATAAAATTAACTGCTTATTTAAAAGATGCACTGTGTAAATGCTAACTGCTGTTCTGTTTCCTGTCAGCTGGACGGGTCGGTGCGGCTGAACGGAGAGACGGCTGAGGACTTCGCTTCCCTTCCGGACCCTCTACAGGAAAACCCAGCCGTTTCCTCCCAGCACGCACAGGAACCGGATCCCCCAGAGGACAGTGCAGAGCAGCCGGAGCCTCCACTGACCGAAAGGCCAGCCCCAACTTCAGGCTCCGCCATCAGCTCCCTGATTGCAGGCCGAAACTGCATCATCACCACCACCATCGTGACAGAACTTACAAAGACCCACGTGGAGCCGCTCCACCCGGACGTCCAAGACGACGCTCAGGTAGTTTCATGATCACGCTTTTTCTACAGTTTTACAATTTAAAGTAGACTGTTGAATATGTTTTAATAAGTTGGAGGCAGAAACAAAGCTTCAACACAATTTATTGTCAAAGTTAGCATTAAAGTGGTCAGTGGTTTATTTTACAGCGATAAAACCAACAAGTGACTTTGTGTTGTTTCTGAGGGCCAGAAAGTTATATCTCATCATATTCTGAGTACAGCAACCAAGGAGAAGAACATGATTTGGTCAGACGTAACCAAGACTGAAAACAAACACTACAGATGACCCCAGAACTTATGACCCACAGAGTGACTAAGTGCAACCCAATCCCAGGTGGAAATTTGTCCAAGCCTTTAGATTAGAGATCAGACATTAATATCTGAATCAGTCCCGGTATTGAAAAATATTCTAGATGGGGTATCGATGATAATGTGTCTGATCCATGAGGGCAGATCTGTTCAGTCTTATTCTATACTTCGAGCTCTGACTGACATCATGTTTTATTATTACATTATATTTAAAATTCCTAATTGTTCTTTCTGAATCTTTTGGAAAAAAGTTTGCTGCAGTTTATTTTTCACTAAGGTAGTCAACTTTTTGATTTTGTCAGTTTCAGTTTTTATTATTTATTTTACATTGACTGTTCTCCTCCTAATTGCATTGACTGAGTAAATTAAAGTTGTTTTTATATGTTTGACCAAACTTATGAAGCTACCGGTGTATTTAAATGTGATGCACTAGTGAAGACGTTTTCAAATAAATTAGTAATTCAGTATGTTTACGTCTGCGTTTAAAAAAGAAAAGTCTTCAGTCAGTTTGGATCAGTATCAGCTTGTGCTAGAAAGAAAAACAAGGTTAAAGGTTCAGAGGGTATAAATGTTTCTGCAAGGCACTAAAAAACTCTGAGCTGGTTTAATATGTAGTTCAGTCAAAATGAACAAAACATTTAAATTCCATGATATAAGGAAAGAAAAGCAGAAGGAACACAGAGGAGGCGGAATACTTTCCAGCCTCCTGTAGGTCAGGGGTCCTGTAGACTCAGCTGTTTCCTCCACCTCTTAGTTAGCTTTTAGCTTCAGTATGTTAGCATGTGAGAAACTGCACAGTAGAAAACATAGATCTGTTGTTATATCACTTTAATTTCTTCCCCGGGAGAGTTTGTGATGTAAAACAAGTGTCTGGTTTCTATTTGGATATTTTAACAGACATTTACATGAACAGAAAACAGCGACCTCAGCAAGAACAGCACGTTGAAAAGATCACCACAATGGTCAGGAAGTGTTTTAGAATGACAGTGTGCCAGGGCCATTGGAGATGGGGAAAAATGGAGTACATTTCTGCCAAAAAACTCAGAATCTTTTAGATTAATACCAAACAATTTTCAGAAAAAAAGTTGGAAAAACTTTTGAGATTATTCTCAGAAATGTTCTACTGAAAAATGTAGAACAAACTCAAAAATGTCCTTGTTTTTTCTAGAAAATGTTTGAGATTACTTTTAAAATTTCTGAAGTTTTTGGTGGAAATTTACTCTTTTTTTCATGTACAATGGCCCTAATACGCTGTCATAGTTCTCTAGTCTTTCACTGTTGTTGCTTCACTTTCTGATAGAGGCAAATATCTGGAGACAGCCTTTTGGCTTTAATAGCTTATTGATTTTAAATGTAACCCTCAGGATGGAGCCACTGAGATGCCAACAGAGAAAGGGGATCATCAGCCTGTCCAATCACCCAGCGGTTTACCAGAATACTCTCCCAGTGTCTCTGGTAAATCTGTCAGCCATCTTGAAAACTTTGTCCTGTTTCCTCCAGCAGTCAGGATGTTTAACATGTTCGTCTTTCCACAGAGGGCCTGGAGGAAAGCAGCGTGACTGTAAGTATCTCTACGTTTTCAGCTTCGTCTCTTCCTTTCTGTTTCTCCTCCATCCTCAGATTTGACCCCATCCTGACCTTTCGTCTCCAGTGGTCGCTGTAGTCAGACTTGTGTCCTCACCTTTCCTCTCTTTCTGTCCCTTTTGCTTCGTATACATGTGTGTTTTTCTTTTTGTGTTGGCGTGCTTGTTGGTTGGGTCTGGTCAGATTGAGACCCCCATGTTGAACTTGGCTAAACGTGTTAATCACTGGGTCTGGGACCCCAATGAGGAGCGTAAGCGCTTGGAAAGCTGGCAGCAGGAGCAGGAGCGCCTCCTACAGGTACTGCAGCGTGAGGTTGTATATCTGGAGAGAAACGATGTTCTGGATGGATCTGTCAAAACTCATATTGGTCTTTTAGTGGGGCTTTTTTATAGGGTGCAGTGATTGTAATTTTTTACTTTTGGACATCTTCTGTGTTTCAAAACCTAAACATTTTTGAATTTTGACACTCAGAAAGTTCCAAGTTGTTTCTAAAACATTTCTGAGATTAATTTCTAAATTTCTTAGTTTTTTCTTGGAAAATTTCAACTTTTGGTGTTCAAAGACTTACAATTCTTTTTCTAGAAAATTTGAGGTTCTTGGCAGAAATTTCTATCCACAATGGCTCTAAAACGTCTTTGTACAAGATATATATCACGACATAAAACAAATCACTACTTTGTTTTAATGTTTCTATGCGCTAGATATGAATTTCAGCTAACGCTACTTTGTCACTGAATCGTTTGGGTCCTTCTTGTCAAAGATGTTATTTGTTTTTTTTTTGGGGGGGGGCAGGGTTCTTGTTCTTTTGAACTTATTTTTCTCTCTTTTTAGTCATATATATCATATATTGTATTATTGTATTGTATTGTATATTGTATTATCTGAGGTTAGCCGCTACAGTTGCGCAAACATTAGCTGTTAACACCTCAGCTGCTCTCTGCGTCAAGCTAACTTTGCGTGGTTCTATTCCAAATTCACGGAGCAACTTTTACTATCATTGGCTGTTTATCTTTTCTGTCTATTGAAGGTGCCTTTCATATTGCCAACTTCTTAAAATAATGGCCAAGGAGTAGTTCTTGTATTCCATAAGTTAGCCAGTGTCAGATGAGAGATTTGTGGAATCTTTTCTGTTCAGTTCTTATTTGAAAAATGCATCGATGTTGCTTGTTGGATCATTACTGCATCCTAGAAAAACAGCCGTTTATATATTGGGAAGCTTAAACTTACCTTGATGTTCATGTCCATGACAAATGGACCAGAACTGCATGTCTGTGTGATACATTTGTGTGTGTGAGTGAGTGTTCGCCTTTGATGATTATCAGTGAACATAAACTGTGTCTGTCATCAGGAACAATACCAGAAAGAACAAGAGAAGCTGAAGAAAGAGTGGGAGAAGGCCCAGCTGGAGGTGGAGGAGGAGGAGCGGAAGCACAATGAAGAGGTGGGAACACATGGATGGAGACGCTGGAAGCAAAATTCATTTTCGTCTTGGTCGGTTTATCCTAGATTTTCCTCTTTTTTGTTCTCCGTCCAGGAAAGACGAATTTTAGAAGAGACTGTAGCCCCTCTCAGTCCCTCGGCCTCAGCGCAGAGGCAGCTGGAGCGCATGGCCACAGCGCCTTTTTCTGTGGCCGAGGAAAACAACAACGCCGCAGTCAGAGGAAACGTGTCTCTGCATCAGAACGGACAGAAAATCCACACAGGAAGCGAGGATCAGCACGCGTCGAAGCTTCATTTTTTCCAGGGTGAGAATAAAGCACACATGCTCAGGACTATGTCCACGTGTTTGTGTGAACCGCAGTGATTGGGAGACGTTATGATGTGTGTTTCTGCTAGACTCTGGATGTGATGAACAGCTCCCACAGAAACAGGAAATGTGGAAGACGTCATCTCTGGACCGCAGCCCTCAAACCAACCAGACGCAAAATGTCAAAAGGTGAATGTAACCATGATAAACACAGATTTTAATAGTTTGCCTCAAGTCATGGAAAAATGAAGTGCACCCTCTCTGAGTTCATTACCTTTTTTTCATATGAGAATATAACAATTTTTACCAGGTAGTAAAATAATTAACATGTAGTGAACAATGTAAATAGTTTCCCTGCTGTTGCCATGTAGCCATGGTAATAAATCTATGTGAAAAAACAGTTTAGACCATGATTTAATATCTCGTAGAGCCTTCTTTAGCAGCAATAACGCTTAGTATTTTGTTACTGGTTAATGGAATACTTTCATTTATTATCCTTAAAAGCAGAGCAAATATCCTGAAATCTTTAAAGAAGATCTACGAAATACATTCAGGCCTAAACATGCACAGAAAATACCAGAAGCTTATGTTTGATGACTGAACTTGGTGGCTCACAGTCATCAAAGACTGAATGTGACAAAACTTCCTGCTTTCCCAATGTAATTCAGATCAGGCTCACATGATGCTGTAGCAGGTAACCAGGACGTCTCCCCTTCAGCACCTCAGCCTCCATCTGCCAGCAGGTAAATAATGTTCACTCACCGACACGTGAAGATGTCCAGGCGTCAGCAGGTCACGCCCACCGTTTTCTTGCTGTGTTTGTTTCAGGTGTGTCAGTGGGAAGCGACTTTGTTCGGGCTGCTCCAAACCTCTGGGAAGAGGAGCTGCTATGATCATTGACACTCTGGGCCTGTTTTTCCACATGCAGTGTTTTAAGGTCTGTTTCATACCACTGTTCTCTGCAGGTCCAAATGGACAGTGGTAGAGATAGAGAGGGTGATTGGATTAAGCCTAAATTTGCTCCTTAAAACTACATTTTGAAGAGCTTGAAAGCCTTTACCACTAGTCAACAGATACAGTCTGGACGCTTTGCTTCTAGAACTGAAATGGGATTTAGCCTCGCAGGAAAAATGTTTGACTTGGTCATCCAAGACTCCTAAAAAGAAGATGAAAAATCAAAAATATCTCATTTTTCAGTGTGGCGTATGCAAAGGGCAACTGGGTGACGCTACAGCAGGGACCGACGTCAGGATTCGGAATGGACTGCTGAGCTGTTATGAGTGCTACATCGCATCTCGAGGTAGGAGAACATTCACATTTATCAAAAAAAACACACACACACACACACACACTGGTTTCAGCACTTTGACTTTTGCTCTCGGAGGAGAAAAATCACTTTGAAAATGTATTAACAATATAGTAAAGTGTAATAAAATCCAGCAGCTATATATGTGCTTGATAAGACGCAGCACTGCCTTCATCATTTGACTAAATGTTGCCATCACACTATGAGAGAATAATCATTTAAAATATGTGGTTACATCACAGAAAACAAACAATTTAACTTTAAAATGAATAAACGCAGTCTCATTTGACAGCCCCCTTATACGTTTGATAACAAACTGAAAATGTAATATTTAGATGAAATGTATGAGGCTGGAATAAAAATTGTTGCTTCAGCAGCAGCTGAATTGTAAACTTGTTTTGAAAAGAAATAGATTTCTACTTTCAGATTTTTTGGCAAACTCTTCCTTAAAAGTCTTTTTTTTTTTTTAGGTTTTATTGTTTTATCAGTGAAACACCACCTTTAATCAAATTCTTCTTGAATTGTCAGTAGCGCCCTCTAGAGGCACAACTGGAAACACATGATGTCATGTTTTTCAATCCATTCAGATTTGAAATTTACATCCTCTTGCTGCAGACAACACTACAGTAACAAAACTTCTGCTTTTTTTTTTTTTGCAGGCAGAGGTCAGCCCACTCCTCTATAAGAACCACGTGATTAACTGGAACTGCACCACTGGAGGCGCTGACGGGATAAACTCCAGTACTATAACCATGAGTCTGGCTGTTTGGGAAAAGCCTGGATGCTCTTGAATATTCTGTTTTTACTCTGAATTGCACAAACAACAGACTCTTTTTGCTTTGTTTTATTTTTAAACTGGACTGAACCTCTTGACAACGTACTTTTGATGTACTTCTTAACTGTACACATGTAAACGCCTGTTTTCAATGTGACTGGTATTGATGTATTCATGGGGGGGAAAAAACACATTTAAGGGTTTGTACATCTATGCCTGAACTTTCCTTCGTTACACGCTAAACCCTTAAGCTGAACATTAAATGTTGGCCCCTTAAATCCTGCTTTTGGACTGGTGCGACTCCTTTATTTCCAAATGCGATGCAAGGTGATTCAAATTGAATAACCTAAAGTAGCTTGATGATTGTAATGCCTTACACCGAACTTTTAACACATGATTTTGGTTTTGTGTTTACAGTTTTGCATGATGAAAACATATATAAGTTATTGTGGTGTTTTCTCAGAAGGACAGTGAGCCTTTAATTTAATTTTGACACCATTCTAATCATTTTAATGTTTAACAATCCTTTTCAACTTACAGATACTGTTCTTCAAATTTCATTTTACAAAAATGGCTCTGCATGTTATTGATGAATAATTACTCAAAGTATTTTCCCGTTTTTTGATGTTTCAGCTTTACTTTCTTCTCAGACTGCATCTGAATCAGTGCCTTATGTAACGAATGCAATAGTGAGGTGTTGTACACTCAGTTTGACCTTTGGGTCTAGGCACAATGTGTGTGAGTGGGTGCATGCCTGATGTAGAACTGTCATGTGTGTGATTTGATTCAAAGTACAGTTATATACCAGCAAATAATGTCTGAAGAACCACTACTTCCCCAAATAACCCACTCTCTCTAGTGACATGACGTTAATTATTTTCTGGCGAATCAAAATGTCCTGAAACCTCTTCTATTTTGTCTAAGCGCTGCCTCTTCACAGATTTATTCTTTCCTCTGTGTCTGCTTGGTGTAAACACCTCACAGCCATGTTAGCCCTCAGTGCAACAATCAAGCTCTGATTGTCTTTTATAACAAGTGTATGTTTATCAATAAAACAGTTTAATCTGGTGTGTTTTTGTCTACTTTCCTTCACTCTACTGGACCTAAAATAATATATATATATGGTGCCTATGCCCAGCACCAAGGGCAACACAGAGACAGACAGGACAAACATGCACGTACACACTAACACTTAAGGAGATTTTAGAGAAACCAATTAATAGGATGTGTATGTATGTATTGTACATAGTAGTAGTTAGTGTTTTGTGGGATTTTTTTTTTGTTTTTTTTGTTTTTTGAGTCATGTAGCCCCACTCTGTACCTGCTGGTGGCGGTAATGCTTTTCCCACCGCCAATAAAAATCAGGAAGAAGTATGTTGTTACGCGCAGATGTGTGTTTTTGGTCTGTTTTGTATTTAATATACTCTTAAGTCCATGGAGTCAGCGAGACCTGCTCTTTACGCAGTAAGTAACCTGTCGTTTTACGGTCACTGGTTGCCATGTTAACGGCTAGATGTAGTCAGATATCCTTAGAGCTCGTTAGCTAGTTCGACCTGTCAGTTGTAAATAGGGTGAATTTTAGGCTCGTTGAGGCAGTAAGTTTTCATTAACTCTTTTATGTTTTGAGGACGGACAGCCTGAAAGAACCCACAAAGTTCTATAACCCCCTTTCTTTGTCATTTATCTGTCATTTCCGGGTAATTTTTAAGGCTAATGTCGAGTTTCAATTTTACTAGTGGCTATAATCAGATTCTACAATATCAGTTTGAATAAGTTCAGTCTTACTCAGACACCCAGTGATATATTTCCCGTTAATACTGATTATTAGAGCATTCAACTAACAAAAACCTCAAATTTAGTTTCTCGGAAAAATGTCCATCCAAGTGTTCAAATCAGAAATGTCAGTCGACTGGAAAGATTGTTAGTTTGCAGTATATGGTCTTAATACGAGATTGGGGCTCCTTTAGCATTAATGAATGCAAGCTATAGTTTTAGAATTATTGTGAAGCAAAGCTAGAATCAGGAGGCGATTCATAAAACATGAGCTGTGCGCAGAGCCAGAAGTAAATGTAAATTCAAAATAACTCTTCGAAATCAGGATCCCAGAGTCTGGAGGAAAATATGCAGAATCAAAGAAGTTTATACATTTTGGGGGTGGGTGGGAAGCCATGCCATTTTCTCAGTCAGAAATTCCCACACCGGCTTTAATGACCATGATGTTAGTGTTGGATTGGCCAGGCCACTCACCAGGCCTCAATCTACAGATCTGTAGATAAGGAGGATGATCAGTAATATCAGAACCAACTATGCAGACAATCTGAAGGCTGTAGTTAAAGGGACATTATTTTGTAGGCACAAAGTACCATTTTGTAGCACAATCAAGTGACTGTTAGTTCCAATGGTTAAAAATTGCTATATTTATCAAACATGACTTAAAATAAATTGTGACTTTGCAATTGGGCTTTTGGCTTTTTAAGAAACTCCTGCTCTTTGTGACATCCCACCTGCAGTACATCATCCCATCACGCACTTCATAATTCATGTTATTTGTTATTTATGTTGTTTTATTTATTTATTTTTGGATGTTTAAAATAATGTTCATTAGAATTGAAATTATATCGACTTTTGATTGGGTGTATTTCCATTTGTTATGCCATTACCACTACACTACTTTAAAATGGTCTCAAAACGACTATCATCGTTTATCGCAATAACTTCTGGGCCCATTTACTGTCCAGCAACATGTGTTATCGTGACAGGCCAATTTGTGGTGTGGTGTAGCTGTGGAGTGGACATTAAACGTATGGAGGCCATTAGTCTTGAACACAGCCGTCCAGGGTTTGATTCCCAACCTTGTGACTGCTTGACTTCTTCCTTCACTCTCTGTTCATTTCCTGCACGCACGCTGAAAAATAAAGGCTGCGAGTGCCCCCCTAAAACCTTTAAAAAAGAGGAAAAAAGCATTTTTATCTTGACCAAGATGGCGCCCTCCTCCAGCAGGCAGGCTCGTCAGCAGACATGACGCGGAGCACAGAGGAGGACTCTCTGGTGGACGGACCACTGATCTCCGCTGATGCCCTCCAGTCTGCCATGAGGAGAGAGTTTCAGTCCGTGACAACAGCCTGTCCTGCTGGTTTCCTGTCTCTAATGCACGTACGTTGTGCGCACATTTCTCACCTTTCTATTCTTATAGTTTGTGTTTTACATTGTCGTTACAACATTCCTCAACTTAAACCAGTTTCTGCGTCTGTTCTCTTGGTGCCCTCAGGTTGTGTACGTGGCGCTGTCCTTTTGTGTGGGCGTGTTGTGCGTGCTGAAGTTCGGCCAGGAGGAGGTGTGCTCGCGGATTTTGGGCAGCGTGCAGGGCGACAGGGTCATCGTGTTCGGGAAGGTGTTCCTGTGGGTGCTGATGCTGCTGCTCACCGTCTGGATGCACCACCAGCACAGCCGCGCCCGCGGCCGGGGATACCTGAGCTTCTACAGGCAGACGCAGAGGCTCAAGCAACTGCCGCTCGTCATACATTCAACAGGTGGGACGGCACACAGCTCCCTGTAGCTGCGTTTTCATTACAGATGTGAGCTAATCTTTGTCTATGATATTCTGATGTCAAAAAACCACTATTTATCTATCGCAGTGACTACGATAAATAAAAAACTGAATAAAAATTACACCTGAATAAGCTTGTTCTTGAAAGAAGTCCATTAGAAATCATGACAGTGAGAGATGTAAAACAGCTAAATAAGATATATTTATAACTTAGCCATGGCGCTAGCACTCATCATCTGTCAGCCAATCAGAGGAGTAATAGTATCATCCGGCTGTTGATCACTTGACTAGAAAAAAGTGTTTCCATTGCGGTTGTACCAAATACTGTACATCTTTTTCCATACAGTTGGAAAACCATCCTGGCGCAAAATCTTTTTATCGAGTTTATTGAGTTGTTGAAATTTGCGTGTTTGCATTGAGAGAGTTTATTTTTGTAATTTCAAAATGCACAATTTTATTTCTAATGGAAAGGCAGATGGTGCTTTCGCAGTAATTCAGATGTTTTCTTTTCTTTTTTTTTTACAATAGAACCACAAATTTCACTGCAATATTTCTATTTTGGTATTTTATGTCATCTAGACCAACACAATGTCACATAAAATTGGGAAGTGTAATAAAAATGATGCACAATGTAAAATAAATAAATAAAATCTAAACTCCATCCGTCCATCCATTTTCTAAGGGGGGGCTGGTGCTCTTCTCCAGCTGTCAACGGAGAGGCGGGGTCACCCTGGACTGGTCGCCAGTCCATCCAATATATGTACATTTCAAATTTTCTGTAAAGGGTCAATTTCTCCACAAGATGGCAGTAAAGTGCTCGTGTTTCTTTGTGTGCCAGGTAATGTTCTGCTGCTGCTGCTCCTGGCGTTGAGGTTTCCTCAGACGATCCACGCCTCTGTGATGCTCAGCATTCTGGGTGTTGAAGTTCTGGTGGCCGTGCCATGCCTCCTTTACTACACAGGTAAACTCTAACCGCTTAGCTGATGCTTAATGTAGGTCACAGGACTGATGTTAAGACTGAAACTCAGCTTTTTGGCAAGAAGACAAACTGTGGTGAACACTGCAAATTTACCAATTAGAAAATCATATACTCAAGGTTTTTACATCTGAAGCAGGACATGAGAGATGCATCCCTCCACCACGTCTTTAAGTTTTCATCAATTCTGTAAAAGGAATCATGTCTTAGAGGCTGTGGATAAAGATCCACTTTAGAGCTGGTTAGTTCTAAGGTTTTATGTGCTGGTTCCTGATGAGTTTAGGAGACTCCAAATAAGAGGGGGGAAAAAAAGCTACATTTCTAAAGAAAGTTCAAATAAATGAAAAATGTCTCCTTGAGTACAAAGAAATAATGTTGACTCAAGACTTTTGCTTTCTCTTGCACGTTTTTCCTTTCGGAAATAAAAAGGTTTGTATTCACATCTTTAAACGACAACAAAAAAAACCACTAATTTTGAAACCACAGCCTTTATCCCAGAGTTATATCTTCTAAAGATTATTATATCGTCTTGTTGAATGTTATAATAACTGATTCATTCAGAGACAGCCTGACTCTCCTTCATATAACCCAACCATATGGTACTTATGTACAGTAACATTAGTTTATAATCGTTATTCATCAGAAATAATAACTACATAGAAAGTTAAATAATTGTAAAAATGCTCAAGTATATTTAATGTAAATTGTAGGGAGAAGTTGTGTTTCCATCGACCATATAATTTGGTAATTTGATATTAAGAAAATAATTTCACTCAATGGAAACGCAGCAATTTCCATAGTAAGTTTTGTCACCAGGACGAAATGTTTTTTAAATGTTTATTTTTATTTTTTAATCCACATCAAACTTGGTTTATTTTGCAAAAACACAATGGAAACACTTTTTTCACATCACATTAGTCATGGGCACAAACCACGAAGAAGACAACAGCATTTTTATCATTGACTTATCATGTGTACAAACTTATTCACATGTGATTTTACTTGCGTTTCTTATTTCATTGAAACACCACACATGTAAAATGTTGCTCTTTCAACATTAGAGGAATATAGACAAAGTTCTGCGCACATTTATGGAAATGCATCAACAAACATTTCCTCGCAGCAGACAATGATTAGATTCTGGAAAAATGCTGCTGGGGTTCTTATTACGTCTGTATATGAAGTTTACACCATGACAGTGTTTCTGTTCCAAGTTGTAACCTGCTATTTTTCTTAATTGTCTCTAAAATGAAGATATTTGTCTGCATTTTACATGTGGCTTGTTGTTCTTGAGGTCGCGTATAAAAAGACCAACACAGGAAAATGATCAACTCCCTTTACAGAGACACACAGGACCAATCACACACACACACGTGCGCGCAAACACACACACTCGCACACACTTCCCCCACTCTATCGAAGGATGTTTGCATCACAATACCCGCCCTGCCTTTCTAAGACTCAGCAGCATGACAATCAGCCATTCAGCTCCGGGTCCATCCTTTGCTGATTCTTTGCTTCTATCACAAACACCCAGCAAAGTTTTCAGGATTATTCCCAAACCGGTCCAACCCATCCAGTTGTCTTTTCTGTTTTTGTCTCCTCTAGAAATCTAAAACTAGTTAGTTACATTTAGTTGGCTTCACTGCAAAAACACAAGCTCTTACCCAGTACTTTAGTCTAGTTTCTAGTGCAAATATCTTAGTACACCTGATATAAGTAACTTACAAGTAACTTCTCAGTAAAATAGAGGAGGTTGTTTAAAGCCAATGACTCCTTCATATTGATGAAAAATACTAGTTCCATTGTCAGAATATTTCACTTAGAACATGACATTTTTCCCATAAGTGAAACAATCTGTCATTGGAGCGTCCTCTGCAAATCAGAACAGGCAGAATTACAACACTTAAAATGATAAACATTTACAGAAACTTTTCTGTAAGAAAAGAAAAAAAAAAATTCATTATTCATCTAGAACAGGGGTGTCAAACTCCAGTCTTCAAGGGCCAGTGTCCTGCAGGTTTTAGATGTGCCACAGGTACAAAACACTGGAATGAAATGGCTTAATTACCTCTTTCTTGTGTAGATCAGTTCTCCAGAGCCTTAATGACCTAATTATTCTATTCAGGTGTGGTGCAGCAGAGGCACATCTAAAGGTTGCAGGGCAGTGGCGCCTCCAGGACTGGAGTTTGACGCCTGTGTTGTAGAAGTTTTATTTATTTTAGTTTTTTTAAAGTTTGTATTAAACCTTTCAGAGGAAGTTGGTATCCCTAAGCTTGCTAGCAGACGGCTTCTAGCCGTTTTTTTCTGTTGGTGCAGCCTCTGAAGCAGAGGACATGGATCCCCCCCCAGCCTGAAAGCTCAGTGAGCTCCTGGCCCCGCCCACCATTCACACACACTCCCCCGAGATTTAAAAGAGAAAGGCAGAGTGCTCTGCTATGACTCATCAGCATTTTTAATTAGTTTTCTTAAAAAAGGGAATTTTATTGCCGCTGTTTGTTGTTCACTAGTTGATTCACGAGATCGACTCGGTTACTAGAATCAAACCAGACGTTTTTAACAGCGTCCTGAAATGACTGAGCGTATTCCAAGTCTGAAGCAAGGTGGCAACACTGAACTTCAGTGGTCCAACAACCAGGGGCAGACATTTTTCTGCTTGATGGCCGATGAGAAACAACAGCACCGTGTAATTTAGGCCGTCTCGTCGTGACGACTGAACCCACATTGAGGTGGTTGTAATGGTAGACGACCTGAGTCAGGTAGAACCTAGCACTAACAGAAAGAATTGGTGATAGTTGTACTAGCTAATGTGGGCAGCCATGTTTGATTGATCAGAGCTCTGTGGGATGTTTACAGCTGCAGTATGTAACTTTTACAAAAACCTGTTTTCTCCATATTGGTTAAAATGATCACCATCTTTAATATGAGACTGGTCCTCTGTGAAAAGATCGATCTACTCCACCTTCATCCCTGTGTTTTTCTGTCTGAAGAAATGAACTGCACATGATCACAAACAACCAATCAGGATGTGGAAGAGGGGCTTAGTGCTGTTAATCAACTTGTGTACGCGTTGCTAAATGTGCTAATGGTGGAGAAACGACTAACATTAGAGAAAAACTATATCTGTCATAATCTGTGACTATGCTAACTAGGCTTGTCATTCAGGGGCAGGGTTTGAGCAGCGCTTACAGAAGGGCGAGCGATGGCACTAAAACCTTCCTCCAGGTTGTGATTGGTCGTTTCTGAGCAACTTATTTGTTCAGATGACAGCAGAACCCTGAGGAAAGGCAGAGACGCTCAATTTTTATTTTATTTCATTTTTTCATTCACAGATTATCTGTCTCATACTTTCACGACGTAGTGAAAGTATAATATGAATCAAAAAACATACATTCTTGTATAAGTTATATAAGTACTGCTGATCGTTGTTCATAATATTCTCTAAGGCCTTCCTGGAACAGCTGTATTCATATGAAGATGAAATGTCATGCAGCCGTTTGCAGTTTAATGAAATGGCTGCACTGCGTCTTATTTTCAATTAACGTTACAATTATAATGTACCTGTTGAAAAGCCATTAAAATGTGTATGTTAGAGGCTGTCGCATGACAAGAGTCTCAAGAGATATTTAAAGTTAAATTTAAACATCTAATGTTAATTTAACGTACAGTTAAAGTAACCCCGTCCTATGTGAACGGTGTTCACGTTCTATGTGAACCTTATCATCATTCTAACGATAAGGTTGATCAGCATTAGAATGATTCAGGATTTTCAGGTGACGCCTCCCCTTTCAGCTTTTCTTTTGGCCGTGTAATGCTGCTGCTGAAGATGATGGATCAGAGGATGTTGCTATCGAAGAGTCTGGATTGAAAGGAAATCCATATTAAAGGTTCATTTGGCCGCTGAAGGGCACAGATGCCTGATGGAGATACCGGCCGGCCACGAAGGGAAGATAAGAGGCAAGAGGATTTAATTTAGCCAAAGGGGAGCGCTGCCCCCCACAACCCACCCAGGTATTGTCCCCGTGTTTACAGGGCAGCTGATCCAGTCTGGTGTTCCTCTGGGGTTTGTGTTTGTGTTTGACAGTCACATTCCAACTGAGATCAGGCCGGTCCAGCATGGTCAAACCATGCAGCGCTTCATGGTAGCTCACGCTGACGCCAGCAGTTGGGTCCTAGATGGGACGCCTGCAGCTATGAAGTCCACACAGGAAGGCCTCGTTCAGCGGCTCTTTGAAGTGCGGGCTGATTGTTTGAGCTCCTCTGTATGTTTCTGCCTCTCATTTTAACATGAATGCACTCTGCTCTATAGAGCTGCATGCACATCAAAGCCTTCAAAGGACTCCACTTAGAACACATCCTTCTGTTCTGCCAGCGCCGGAGTTAATGTGAGCCCCGCAGGGCGCATGGCACCAGCAAGGATGCTGATACCTGCAGCATAACCTTGCATAGTTGATGCATTTCTTCTTGGCATAAAGACATTCTGGTCATTCTTTTAAGGGGGCAGTATTGTGTGTTTTCCAGACACAGAGTATCATTTTATGGTACAATCAAGTAACTATTTTACCCTCAGTTGTTATAAAAATGTTGTGTATATTAAATATTACCTTAAAAGAAATTTGACTTTGTAATGTAACACCTTGAAATTGGACCTCTGTCCCTTTAAAAACTAAGCCTTCAGGAAGTCATCATAACATGGCTCCTCTATTAACCCTTTAACAACATTTTTACCAGCGTTTCACTCAGAAGTAGCTCAAATAATGAGCTCAGCAGACGTCCAGTTTCACCGGGTGTTTGCTAATTGCTTCTGGCTAGTCTGAAGGAGCTGCGTAGCGGAGGAGTTGAAGGGGAGGGCTGCTCTGTGAGGCAGAAGCTCTGAAACTGCAGCTCTGAGTTAGCAAACACCTGGTGGAACTGTTCATCTGCTGAGCTCATTGTAGAAGTTACTTCCCAGTGAAACACTGGTAAAAACGTGGTTGAAGGGTTAATAGAGGATCCATGTTGTGATGACTTCCTGGAGGTGGAGTTTCAGAAAGAGCAGGAAGTTGTAAAGCGACTGAGGTCCAATTTCAAGGCATTTTTTTAAAGTCATATTTGATATCTATAGCACTTTCATAACAACTGAAGGTAACATAACTATTTGATTGTGCTATAAAATGGCTCTGTGTGGCTGGAAAATACAAGATTTCTGAAACATACATAAAAGAATCAAAGCAAAACTCCAGGTATGGTTTTGATGAGGGGATAAGATAATACAAATCTCCAAAAAGTCCATTGTACATCATACTGCTCCTTTAACGTTTGAGTTATATCTGCAGGTTTTCTGAGGTTTTTCTTTTGGGCTTCGTGTTTTTCTCGACTGTTCAGTTGATGAGTTTGACCTTGACAGGATGTTGTACAGAGACCTTTTGAAGAATGAGAATAGTGGATTAATCGGAAAACAAGCAAAGACTTTCGAGAGTTTAGAGTCTGAACTGATTTAATACCCACAGAGGCTCAGAGAGGAAACCACGTCTCAGTGTCAAACCTGGAAGCAGACGACCTCACTGGGCTTCTCTCCGTAACAGAATCCCAGACCCCACACTCCTCCACCACAACGCGCCTGTGATTCCCGTTTATTTCCGCCCAGCAGCACTGAAAGTACTCCGACTCCTTTGTCTCCTGTTTAAACTCGTGTGGTGCCGTTTAGCTGTTAGCACTTCTGCAGCTTCACTGTTACCACCTGGAAATGTGCACTTCCAGGTGTGTGACAGAGGCTTCAGATGAGAGCAGTCTGAGTCTCACCGTGTGAGAGTCTCTGACAGGAAGGCGTGAAATGTGCCACCTCCTCCACACCGCCTGCTACAGCCAGCCGTCTGACACTCTGCCTTCGCCTTTCTGGGTTTAAAACTACTGTGACAGTGTTTATTTTACAGACAGACTGCATTGTTAGTCTACTAAAGGCATTAGTATAGAAATGAAAGCTTAGATGAATTATACACTTTGTAGAAAGCCTTAGCTCCACGATCTCCGGTCTGGAGGAACTACGGCGCGCTGCTCAGAGGTTTTAGTTCTTTCACACCAGCTGTCTCCACATCTTCTTCTGCACAATTCCTCACCGGTCATTCTTTTTCCTTTTGGACTGACTGGGACAGTTTAGCAGCTTTGTTTTGTTTCTCCTACACCAGCCGAGACGTTCCTCAGCTGTGTGTCTTTGGAGTCGTCTTACTTTAAAAAACACACCCATTCAAATCCTTATCAGGACTGTTTCAGTAAATTTCACTATTTATTCTCCATTTCTATGTAGCATGAAGGGACGATGTGATGCTCCCACCTCCAAATGTTAAGCTCGAATTATTTTAGGTGTAGCTTTTAGTGAAAAAAAAAATCTTTGTACAGTTCAAATAAGACAAAACTAATT
The DNA here is from genome assembly GCF_019740435.1 of Gambusia affinis. Taxonomy (NCBI): domain Eukaryota; kingdom Metazoa; phylum Chordata; class Actinopteri; order Cyprinodontiformes; family Poeciliidae; genus Gambusia; species Gambusia affinis. The sequence goes on along the minus strand of NC_057871.1, from coordinate 29,033,688 downwards.
TCAAAGTAATTTCTTTTTGTCCACATATAGGAGTTAGTTTTAAGTCAATAATTCCTTAATTTCCATGAAAAAGTGCCAGCAAATCGTTTCACTTATAACAAGATATTTTTCCCATTTTACAAGTAAAATAATCTGCCAGTGGAGCTGGTACTTTTTCATCAATATTAAGGAATTATTGACTCCAATATTTTGCTGAAAAGTTTGTTTATTTTGAATATTTAAAATGTCTTCCAGTTAAAGTATGAAATGTGTTTTGATCTTTGAGAATGTGTTCAGCATTATTATTCCATTTCCACTAAATAACGTGAAAATGATCTCAAAACAGCCGTATTGTAGGGACACCTGGTCGCTCAGTGAAGTTGTTCTGGTGACATTCCTGCTGGCAGGACTCTCTAAACATGGACAGGTTTCAGCTGGTGTCTCATCTTTCTTTACATTTTTGTATCTTCTTCATGTGTTTTCTGTCTCATCCCTTTCTGTTTCACATCATTTATGGGCTAATTTGTATTTCGTTTCATAAAGTGTTCTGTGACTTGAATCCCAACTCCATTATCCATCCTTCCTCCCTCCATGTTCTCTACCTAATCTCTGCTTCTCGGCATTCTTTCTCTGCCTCATATACTTGCCTACTGCAGCTTCATTTACACACACGCACACACACACACACACACACACACACATAGATTTAGGACCTCATTATGCAGGAATGTGGAGTATTTCTTTATATTGTGTGGATGCTCTGAAGCTGAACTGTTCAGGTAAAGATAAGGTTCTGTTTCCTCTGGCTAATCACTCTGGAGTCTTATCCACACCTCTTCATGTTCTTATCTCGGTCCCCGGCAACGGCGTCGTGTGTTTGTGCTGCGGTTGTTCCCACACCTCGCCATGAGCCACGCCCCGAGTGCTAAGGTGGACGCTCAGGGCGTCAGAATTGGAGGCTGGGGAGCGGAGGACGACGACTCCTGAGCGTAGGATGTAACGGTTCACGTGAGACTGAATGAAGACCAGACCAATCGTTTCACACCCAGTTGGAAGTCTCTCATTAGCCGCCTTTCCATCACAAATGTGTGCAAATCTTTGTCTAGGTTCCACTAATGTCGAAAGAAACGCAGTTGCCGTGTTTCTATTAAATAAGCAACGACTAAAATTAAAATCACATGCGAATAAATTATTAAGAAACTTCTTCATCCTTCTGCCACTTCCTGTTGTCTTCTTCATCTTTTCCCCAGTAGCATCATCATCTGACTGTTTCCATTGCACTTTTGTGAATTCTGTTTTCTCAATTCTGTTGTCAATGGAAGCACAGTTATTAATGTTCTTCATTTACTCAGATTACAACCTGAAGCCTCTAAATGTATTGCTGTGTGTGTGCGTGTGTGTGTGTGGATTTTTCTTTATAGTCAAAGTAATGCAGTTCAACAGACAGCGAGCTGCACCAGACGTGAGCCAAGAGGAGCATTCACACACATACAGCGTCACAAGCCTGCCGACAGAGACCGGCTTCAGGTACACCGCTCACACACACACACGCACACACACACACACACCACAAAATCAGGTTATTTAATTGGGGGGGATTTTCATTCAGCAAGTTCAGCTTGTTCAGTTCAGTTTGTTGTAACTAAATAACAACAAAAAAACAAAAACTGAAATTGGTTGGAGTTTGAGAAGATGGAGCAAAAGAACTGACCAAGGAGCACTTTCTATGATTGAGACAATCATAGAAAGTGTGCTCAAAACACACACACACTCGCACCACAAGGTCAGGTCATTTTATAAATATACAGATAACAGTTGAAATATCAGAAAATAATGAAAATTGCAGAGTTGTAGGAGAAGAAAGTAGCAGGTTGAGGGAAAAGTGGTCTGTTTGTCCTACAGCTGCTTTAGCCTGCAGCAGCAGAACTCCAGAGATGGATCAATCAGGACGGGGTGCTGTGGTGACCGAGGGGTTAAGTACAACTCGCATATGGAGTCCTTAGTCCTCGATGCGGCTGTCGCAGGTTCGATTCCTGGACTGGTGACCCCTGCCACATGTCTTCCCACTTCTCTCATTACCCACTTTTCTGTCAATTCGCTATTGCATAAAGGCCACTACAGCCAATAAAACCTTAAAAAAAAAAAAAAAAGAAAACAGGGATAGATCAGGATAAGCTAACTCTTCAGAACGAGGCAGAGCCATGTTGACACTAAAGCTTCCTCTTTCACCATGACGACAACCCAAAGCATTCACTCAGATTAGAAAATGAACATCTGCAGTTTCCCTTAAGAAGATTTGGATTTTAAATCTTAATGAGAATCTGTGTCCTGTAAGAAAATCCAACTTCATCAGTGTCAGTTTAATCTAGCATTCATTCATTCATTCATTCTTACAAATAAGCCTGAGTTTTAACCTGGGTATGTAAAAGATGAATTCTGCAAAAGGAGCTTAAATATAATATTTCTGTGACCAGTAGGAGAAATGCAACCTCCAGATGCGTCTTTACTGTCATATGTTGCACAACATTTTCTGACCTGCTGACCCCCACAGAGAGGGAATCCACTGGATCGGTCATTCATTACAGTCACATTGGTTTAGTTTTAGTGTCCTGTTGTTTTGTCATCAAATCTTTTACACAACAAATAAAACATGGTAAAGATTTACAGAGCCAGTGTTGTGTTATGAAGTCCTTCCCACAACAAGTAGTAAAATTTACTACTTGTTTTTTTAGATTTAAATCATGTTATGCTCCATCATAAAAATAAATAAAAAAATCATTACGGAGTCTTGCTTTGATTCTTTCATGCATATTTGAGAAACCTTTTAATCTCCCATGGCAACAATTCAGCTGTGCAAAATGCCTGGGTGGGCACCCAGGCATTTTGGGTGCCTAAATGCAGCTCCTTAGAGCTGCAGTTTGAAAGCTCCCGAGCGTCCAACTCACTCAGCTCCTTCAGACTAGCTGACAGCAATTAGCAAACACCTGGTGAAACTGCACATCTGCTGAGCTCATTATAGGAGCTGCTTCCCAGTTAAAACTTTGTTAAAGGGTCAATAGAGGAGCCATGTTGTGATGACTTCCTGTAGGTGGAGTTCCAGAAAGAGCTGGAGTTTCTTAAAGAGGCAGAGGCCAAATTTCAACTCTTTAAATTGCAATGTCAGATTTCTTTCAAATTATATTTGATATATACAGCATTTTGTAGAGCAACTGCAGGTAGCATTTCTAGGCACATTATTCTATGTGCCTAGAAAATACATAATACTGCTCCTTTAAATTTAAAAGTTCATACAAACACAACTAAATTCCATGTTCTTAGTCGGAAACAAGAAAATGCTAAAGTTGACAGATGTGTGTACAGAAGAAAAGTGTTCTTAGCATCTGCTAACTCCCACCAAACTTAAGCCTGGTTTACAGAAGACGGTGGAGCAGCTGGTCATAAAAATGAGTAGAAAAGCAGCTACAGTCCAAAGAAAGAAAAATATTTTTGATGACTGAATCTCTGCATGTCCTGCCTGTGTCTCAGAGGCTTGTCCGGTCTGGAGGAGGTGGTGGAGAAGCAGGCCGACCTCATAGAGTACCTGAAACAGCACAACACGTTACTGAGCAAGAGGCTGCTCAACCTCACCGCTCAGCACTGAGCTCACCCTGCTGATGAAAGCCTCCAGCTCTCAGGAGGAAGATCGCTCCACCGCTCTGAGAGGAGAGCCGAAGGAATAAAGTGGAGCAAACACACCTGTTCACACACACCGAGCCGGCCGGCTCCACCGCCAAGGCCTCCGCACCCGAGATGGACTGATAACGCAGGAGGAAGAGGAAGATGGAAGGTGAAGGGAGGAGATGGAGTCGTGGGTCACAGATCTGAGGTGACGGAGGTTTTTATCTCTGCTCTACAAGCTTCACTGACCTCTGACCTCTGGTCTGTTCCTCTGAAAGCAACAGAGCAGTAAGAGCTTCTGCACAAAGGACAGAGAGGTTATCATCTACCTGGGTCAACATGCACTGTTTATCGCTCGCATTACTTTTCTTACATGTTTTGTCGTTAAGTCTGTGAATCAATAAAATCTTTGATTTTTCTTATTTCCTTTCGTCTTAACTTGAACTTTAGATCAGCTGCAGCAGCAATAGCAGGACTATTGTGCTTCATATGCTCAGTTTTTAAAGCCATGGTAACATGGAGGCCGCCATGTCTACATGGATACGGGCAATTTGTAATGGACACATTCTTCACATTTTTCACCTAACCTCTTAAAAAACACAAATAAATATTTAAATTCTGTTTTTTAATAAGAAAATAAACATCTGATTTCCTAAAATGCAGTAACAACATTCCTTGGTGTACTGTAATATTTCTAACAAAGCTTGCACCTGCTAAAATTATATCTTTTAATATGAACATGAAATATTTTTTTTATTTTATTTTGTTTTCTCCAGAATTTGAATCTGGTGAGGCTAAAAATATTCCACTTAAGGAGTTCTGGGTAAAATACTTTTACATATTTCTTTTTTATCTGAAATGTAAAATTTATTTTATGGGGTTTTGTTTTTTTTTACACTTTTGGCTTAATTACTGTTCTGAATATATTCTTTCAGCAACTGTTTACTCCAGTCAACGATTACTTCAAAAATTGATTCAAGGCGATTAATCCAACTGATTCAGCCGTACTTTAACGCAGATCTCAGGTGGGACAATCTGTCCATGGGTCCACTGAGAATCATGAACTCCACAAGTCCAACTGTAACAGGTGGTGGTGGTGGCAGCATCATGCTGAGGGGATGCTCGTCCTCAGCAGTGACAGAGGTTCACCTCCCAAGAGACATAAACTCGCAGCCAGAACTGCAATGGAGAGGTCTGTATCAGACCTTATCACTCTCTTGAAATGGCCTAGTCAAAGTTCACACTTGATTCTAATTGAGAATCTGTGGGAAAGACTAGAAAATTGATCTTTCCAGATGTTCACCATCTAACCTGACTTGAGTTTTTTCTTTTTTTTGTTTTAAAGGAAGAATGGGAAAAGTAAAAACACAAAGTAAAAACAAAACAACTGCACATTCGTTTTATTAAACAGGCGGAAAAGTTTCTCAGTCAACAGCTGAAGTGCATACATAGATACATACATTATAAACAGATTTGTTCAGTCTCTTTGGTCTGCAGCGTTTTGGCTAAACGCTGAACATTCTTCATGATAAATCTTCTCTCTCCTGGTTATGAAATGTGACTCCAGGTCGAAGCTCCACGTCTCTGAAGTCACATCTGTGAGCGCCGCGCCGCTGTCAGCTTTTATGGTTTAAACTCTGTCCTGGATGAACAGTTTTTCATCTCGAGTCTCCAGGAGAGGCTGACTTTGAAGTTCTCCCTTTGGCGGGGCATCATGGCCGTCCCTGAGTGGCGTTTCATGGATTTTTCTCCTCCACCTCCTGCGTCCGTCTGTCTTGACTGATCCATCCATGCCGCCAAGGATCACATCCAGCCGCGCTCCTCTGAAGAGTTTCCTCGGCCTGGGATGGAAAAAACACTTCCTGTAATGTCCTGCTGAGATGACGTCAGAGTAACTGAGCAGGAATCGCCTCTCTGGCATTAAAGCATTCCTCTTCATCATTAGCTGGATTTATGCCTCAACCTTTTCCTCCACGCTCCCTTGTTCTGCATGAACCCACTGCTGCTGATCACAGCCTCCCTGCTAACCGCCTGGCCTGTAACCCAGCTTTCCTCCATGCACCATGCAGCTCCACTACAAAAACACAAAATCTTACCAAGTATTTTTAGTCTAGTTTCTAGTTCAATTCTCTTAGCACCTTTGCAATAAGACAAAACTGACTCACAAGTACATTTTCAGCAAGATATAGGAGCTCGTTTTAAGTGTTAATATTAATGAAAAAGCATTTGTTCCTTTGCAGATTATTTCACTTACAACATAAGTGAATCTGGCGTCTTCATCAATATGAAGAAAATACCAACTTAAAATAAGCTCGTATTTATTGCTGAAAAGTTACTCGCGAGTCAGTTTTGTCTTATGATATTTGCACTAGAAACTCGACCAAAATGACTCGGTAAGATGTCGCGTTTTCGCAGTGAAGCAGCTGCTTCACAGAAACACGGCTCACCTCAGGGGAACGGGACTCTGGCGTGAAGAGGCATGCAGCGTCTGTGTGGACAGTGGTGTCTGTGGTATTTTCTCCTCAGGTTCAGAAAGTCTGAAACAGACAAGATTGTATTTAAAATACACCAACACAAGAGACATGGACGAGCTATAGGGCCGTTAGCTGCTAGTTATGGCTGTTCAGACATTTAATCTGGAGGCTGTCCAGAAGGGTTTCATGATTTTTCTACACCCCTCTGCTGTTTTAAGGACGCAGAGAAAAGTTATTTTTAAATTCATTCTAAATATCATAGATACAATTTTATTTTAACCCTCCTGCAGTCTTTGCACAGCACTCAGCTCTTTTCTCCCCTGGTTATGAAATTGTATTTTAGAAATATAATACATTTCTATAAATAGCACCATATGCAATTCTATATATAGCATCTTTCTAGAAGTGTTTTCCCTTTGCTTCCCAAGTGCTATGGTGTGTTCCATCAGACAGTCAGTTCCCAAAACCACACAAACACACACACATACACACACCCACACACACAAAAATAAAATAAAAGAAAAAATTGCAGACGCGAGCGCTGGGAAAGTTGCGCACATGAGAAAAAGCCCAATGTCTCTTAACAGGGTTAAATGAACGCCATTTTGAACTTTTCTTCTCGTCATTTTTACTCCCTAAAAGTCATTTTTAGGAAGGAAAGTAGTTTCCCCTCCCCCATCTGTTTGATTATTTTCTGAGTATATTTATGTTAAGAATTGGCAGCAACATTGATTATTTATTTCTTTATTTTTGCAAACATTCTTGTAAACAGTTTTTACATTTGTTACTTTAATTACTTGGAAGTTGAATGTGTGTGTTTTAATTGTAATTATTCTTGCAAAGCTTGCTTTCACATAAATTGCAGGGACAATTTGGCTAATGACGTCATTTTACCCTTTTTAAAAATAATTAAATAAACAAAATTATGCCTCAATGCTTAACCTTTATGTCAAATATTACTCCACTGTCTGGAAGGAATTTTAACAAAATGCAAGATTTTTCATGGAAACTAAAATTACTTTAATTTAAACAAATACAATAAAATAGTTTTCAGTGGAACTAAAATGCTATCGGGCGACAAAAATGCTCTAAATTCAGTAAAATAAAGCTTATATGCTGTTTGCATCAACATAGCCAAATTAATGGAATAATTTCTTTAAAAATGTCCAGGGATACTTATCGATTTCCTGTGGTCAGGTTATAAATGTAACTACGCCATAAACTTCATCCCTCGTGAACACTTGCAACTGTTTTACTGCGTGGAGTCGTTTAGGAGCAGCTGGACAGGGCGGGGGAGAAAGAGACCAAACACGTGATTATTTCTGAACGTCCCCAATAAATCCTCTGCGGTCCCGAGGTTCAGAGGCCGCAGGAGGCCGAGCCCAGGAAGAAGGAGGTCCCCTCTGGATGACTTTATGACCCCCACCTCCACAGAAGAAGCGCCTGAAGCCCGGCCTCCACACCTGGTCCTGCTGCTGAATCTGCATGGCGATTAACAAAAAGCCCGCCGCAGCGCCGGAGGCTGCAGACCGGGTCGCCCTCGTGGCTGCTGTGCGATTCGCCGGCGGCCATCTCCACCCTTCCTCCATCATCATCATCATCATCATGAACCCCCGACCGTCACCTCACCCCCTAAACTGTCCAACCAGAGCTGGTGGTCTTGAAATTTACAGAAACAAATTAATTCAGAAATTCATATTTTATTTTCACTGCGTTCGCAAAATAGTGTAGAGGATCCTTAAACCTGTAGGACAGATGTGACCATCTGATGATGGATTAACAGACCCAAAAACAGTCTTCATTTGCGTTTCTTCAAAAGAAAATAAATAAATAAATAAATAAAGATTCGAAGATTTCACAAGCTATTAAAAAAAAAAAAGTTACAGAACAGACTGACCTAGTGTGAAACAGGATTTAAACTAATTTGGTTTCGACCACCTAACGGCACCGAAAGAACTGCAGTAGCCAGTAGAACAGCCAAGTCCTGCTAACTTTAGCCTCCCGCTAACAGCAAGAAAATGATTTTTGGCAGAAAATTAAACGTCTATCAGTATGTTTTATGAATTACCCGTTCAGAAACGGTATTATTATTATTATTATTATTATTATTATTATTATTATTATTATTATTATTATTATTATTATTATTATTATTATTTATAATAATAATATAAATTCAGCTAGGTATTTTTCACTGGTTAATGTCTTCAAGCTTAAAACTGCTATTTCAGTAGCTGTGGTGCAGTTTCAACATTTTGTTTAGCTTTTGTTTAGTAATGTTTAGCTACAGGCACAAACTTTAACTATTTATTAGGGGAGTTATTAATGATTTGTTTTCTCAATCAGTTTTTACATTTACATCATTTTCAAATTTGACATCTTTAAACTTAATGTAAACCAAGCTGTCTAGCCAAGTGATTGAGTAAATAATACAGTGAGCCTGGTAGTTTAGGGTTAGTTTTAAGGGTGGGGTATGGGTTAGGTGAGGTCAGGGGTCGCTGTGTAGAGCCTTACCTGGTCTGACTGAAAACACTGGAGCCACCAACGCTGTGAGCAGCACCAACAAGTACAGCAAGTTGAAAACCTTCATGGCTGAGCTGCTGCTTTGAAAATGTTCCAAAAGTTTGGAAACGTTCTCTGGTTCTGGTTCTGGTACTGGATGGACTGACGATGCTCCGTCTTCTTGCCCTCCCCCAACTTGTTTCTAGTCCAGCAAACACAGAGAAGCCATCAACTGCGAGCCCGTCCTTCCTAGAACTTGTCAGCAGCTCCCAGTAGGATCTGTGGGTCCAGCCAGAGTGAGGTTGTTTCAAAGTGACCAAGGTAACATCTCTCCTCCTTCGGTTTTATATAGCCCTTCAGAGGGAGGGGTACACCCTGACAACACCCCCCTCTCCACAGCACCTCCTCTCTCTCTACTTTTGACTCTCACACTCCCTCTTCACCACACACTCTCAGGCGCTGCACATATTGACCCCACATGTAGAGAGTAATTCCAATGCCAGGAAGCCCCCCCTGGTTCCCTCGGTCCACACAGGCTGCTGCTGCGTTTTGCATCTTGACTGATTGATTTGTTCAAGGAGAACGGAAGAGGCAGGCAGAGAGGATTTATCACTGCCGCCATTTGAGAGGCTGGAGCTGAGAGCAGCAGGTCTTTCGTGAACCAGATCCCTGCGGTCGTCCCCTGCCCCCGCATTAATGAGGAACCACATCTGGGGTTGGGTGTTGCTCTTTGACCGGGGGGGAGTTAGAGGGGGCTGTTGGCCTTTTGCATCCAGCGTTTAGGAGCCTGACTGAATGAAATTCAGAGATCTTTTGCACAAGCCAATTAACCGACGAAGACTTACTGTCTGTCTGTCTGTCTGTCTGTCTGTCTGTCTGTCTGTCTGTCTGTCTGTCTGTCTGTCTGTCTGATGTCTCCGACCGTCTGCTGGCTGGACACTGAATCAGAATCATCTTTGTTGTCACTGTTGCAATAAGGACTTTGGTACTTCTCATTGGCAGCATGATGAATTACAATATATATATTTAAAAAATATACATGAATACATACAAAATGCAATTCAAAAGTCAGTTATTTGGAGATAGTTCAGTCGCTCAAATAATCTGCCATTTCCAAACAATATGATTCCATAAAGCTTCAGTATGTAACTTTTATAGAAAATTAACTTCATTACATATTTGTCAAAACTGTCGCTATATCGCAACAGTTTGGTATGAAACAGATAATCAGTTAAAATGTTGATCTCCTCGGCCTTCTCCTATGCTAATTAAAAACAACCAATCACAGCCAGGAGGCGGGTCTTAGTGCTGTCAGTCACTGTCTTGTGTGGTGCTGCTTGTTCTTCGTTGCTTTCTACTGCACTGCAACTAGCATAGCTTGTTGTAAATGGTTAAGCTAGTTAGCATAGCCACTGATGATGGCGGATAGAGATTTTCTGTAATGGTGAGTGGTTTCTCAAACAGCACATTGTGCTTAAATATGTTACCAGTCAAATCAATGCCATTTTTATCTGTTTACTGCCAAATTCGATCAATCAGTCCCTCTAATTTCTTGAGAATTATTGTGCAAATTCATGAAAACTCAACAAATCCCCTCATGTTTTTGCACTGATGATTGGGAGCTTATTGCAGATTTTTCTCAAAAATTGTCAAAATCTTTCTTACTTTTACTAAACAGCTTCTTTAGCCTTGATTGATGTCAGAATACAGTCCACCATCTATATAGCGAGTAATAAAAAGTCACATTCACTGTCATGAATAAGTGTTGCAATTATTTCCAAATTAGTACCACAAACACCAAATCCTGGAAGGAGTGAAAAAAGATGGTCAATAATATTGTTTCGTTTTAACAATTCATTGATATTTTAACAGCACAATGAGCCCTTTAAGAGCATTTGCGTTAGGATATTTTTTAGAATAAATCCCAAACAAAGCATTCCTAAGGGTTGTTGCATTCTAACCCGTTTCGGTCAGCTTTAATTCTGCCGTCGGTGTGGGACTCATTACAGTGTCTCTGTGGACTCAAACTCCCCATTCAGCCGCCGGCTAATGAATTAACACATTAAGATGAAATGTCGGCCATTACATGTGAATGAGGATTAGAAAAGCAGCAGGACACTAATGGACCACATGGCTCATAACAGAGAGAGACTTTGAACAAGCGAGTGGACCGTCGACTCTCCTGGATATTAAAACACAGACTGTTCTGTCTTTAAATAGTTCTTCCTGCTCTTCATATTGTCCCCTTTTATGGCTTTATGATGTTTGCAAAAATGCGTCTTGGACCATCTTGGTTTGGGTCAGACAAACACCCATGTACACACACGCACACACGCACTCATCCTGCTGCAAACACTCGGCCGAGGTATGGAGCTTGTTTCTTTGGCCAGCTCTCTTTGCATATCAGTTGCCATTGTCTTTTAAAGAACTTTTATTCCCCCCCCCCAACCTGAATATGCTAATTCGGGCCTCAATTGTCATTCCGAGCTACCCGGTATTCGCTGTCCCTCTGCCAGAGCTCCTCTTCACCAAGTCCCGCTCAGCTAGCTCCTGCCCGTCTGCGCTTCAAAACAGAAACAAGACAATCGTATCAAATTCCCCCACCAGGTTTTCTGTGTGAGCGATTAAAGCAGGTTGTAATATTTGCTCTTCCTGGGGATTATACGTCTTTACGAGGATTAGCCAAACACCCCGCGAGAGGGAGGGTAACCTTTCATTAAACTCCGCCGGGAGTTTGGTACGACTACCATCATTTCTACAGAGGAACCTGAAGTCCCTGGGATGTAGCTGTTGGGTCATTATTTTTTTAGACTTTTGATGAACTCGGAAAGGGAAAACATTCGGACCTGTCCAGAAACCTCTCCTCAGCTAAACAGTGAGAGCCTGAAATTAAATAACAGAAACCCATAAAGACAAATCACAAAAGATAGCAGAAGAAAATTGCTTCCTAAACACCCCAAGAGCTAAAAAGAAAAGTCTGTCTCTGCCAATTTAATTAAAAAGTTCAAAGTTGAAAGAATCAACTCTGGACCCCATAAAGTTAAATTTTCAGCATTAAACAATTAGAAAATGAATAAAATATTGTTGATATTTTCAAGTTTTATGGGTTCACACATTAACCACTAGCTTGATTCACTAATCAGAACTTTTTTATGTTAATTTAACCACAAATTGTTCAGAAAGATCTTTTTGCAGGTAAGATATTGACTCCTGATTGTTATTCTACAGAACCCTTTAAATAGAACCCTGAAAGCTCAGTTGAAGAGTTTTAAAAATGGTACAGTTTTCAATCAGGTCAAAGTTCCTGAATCTTAGACTGGTCAAAGTTTGAGGAACTTTGACCAGTCTAAGATTGATCAGTACACCAGTTTGATGACCTGTATCCATTTCCTTATTTCTGACACAGATCAGCACAGAAAGCTAAACAAAAAAACTCTCATGTGGAAAACCAACAGTTGGTTACTGAGAAGCAAATCGTAAAGACATTGCTCAAAAACCACTCAAATATTCTTTTCAGATCAGATTTAATCTGTTTGAAATGTTTGAATTTCCTCATTTTATTCTTCTTCTTCAGCGGTCTTAGCAGCACTTAAAAGAGGATGTAACACAGGAAGGAGTTTGGCGTGGTGAGAACGTTACAGCAGTCGTGGCCTCCGTGGAAGCTGTGATCTTTACGACTGCATTGAAACTTCACTTCATGCTTCCTCTGCCATCGTCCTGACCAGGACCCTCTGATGAGGAGCTTTCTCTCTGGTTTCGAAGAACAGCAACTCCAACAAACATTACATTACATTTATACAGAGCTTTGCAAAAGAATATTTACACCTCTTGAATTTTATTTTTAACACTTTGTCACATCATCCGCAGACTTTAAAGAGACAGTATCATTTGTTTTCCAGGCACATTGTGGCATTTTATAGCATAATTGAGGTAATATGTTACCTCCAAAAATGCTCTATATATCAAATATGACTTAAAAGAAATTTGACTTGATAATTTAATGCCTGGAAATTGGGCCTCTGTCTCTTTAAAACCTCCTGCTCTTTCTGGACCTCCGCCTTGAGGAAGTCATCACAGCATCTCTCTGTATTAACCCTTTAACCACGTAACAAGAAGTAGCTCCTATAATGAGCTCATTATACATAGTTCCAGCAGGTATTTGCTAATTACTAATGGCTAGTCTAAAGGAGCTGAGTGGGGGAGTAAAAAGCTTGGAAAACTGCAGCTCTGTGGAACTTCGTTCTCGTAGGCGGGTGGCTAGGTCCACCCAGGCGTTTTGCGCAGCTGAATGGTTGCCATGGGAAATGAAGGGATTTCTCAAACACAGATGAAATGATCAAAGCAACACTCTGGGTATGTTTTAGATGATGGAATACCATTCTAACGTAATAAAAACCTAAAAAAAAGAAGTCTATTTTACATAACACTGACCCTCTTAAAACTCCATTATTTAACAGGACGCTTGCTTCATAGAGCTGACAAAGGATCACAAGTAACTCAGTAGAATATGTCTTCATGGCTGCTGTCATTACTGAAGCATTTTATTTACACAGAGAATGACCAAACAGCCCAGAGCAGTGGCTCTGTTGGTGTAATCACTGTGTGAGATGAAATGTGCCATGATGTCTGAATGCTTCGGGAGTCATCCTTCCGTCCACGCGTGCAAAGTGTTGATTGTGATCTGGTGGGTCCGCTCGTTGTGCATCGTTAGGGTGATAGCAGCTCCTGTTGTCATGCCACAAGGTCTTCAGTGTTAATGAGGCTCTGCAGTCAGCCGCAGCTTAATTACTCTTAAAACCCTTTATCTCTGATTGCCCAGTGCAATGAACCTTCATGCGCACGGACCGTGGCGAGCTCCCAATACGCAGATCCAGTTGGACCATTAGGTAGTTTGGACTGAAGCAGAGATTCTTCTCCCTGCAGTTTCTAAACAACAGGATGACCTTCCATCTGATTACGTCCGTCTCTGTGGCAGAGCCTCTCCTCTAGACGGCTGGAGTGACGGAAAGCTCGCAGGTCAAAGGGCAAACTTGACAAGAAGCAACGTCCAAACACCACCCCACACGGACTCACTTATTTAGTTTAACCGTCGCTCAGGCGTTTGACTTCTCTGGATGTACCAAGTCTGTTTCTGGATCTCATTAGCCGTTCACATGGACATGTTCACCTTCCACCCAATAAAACCTTTATCTCATCTAGCAACCACCCTCAGTCCTGACCAGAGGAGCTGGCAGTTTATGAACAATGGAAACATAAGCCTGACACACAAAATGTTTTGTTCTGGAGTTAGGACAGCTGGCAGGGGGTTAGAGTCAAAACACGTCAGAGAAAAAAGAATTGGTGAAGAACGACAAAATCAGCCAGAACCTTTGACATTTCTGATGAGCTAACAGAATATGTGCTGAATGTTTCAGATCAAAGCTGTTCCAGAAACTCACTGACTTTTACATTTTTATACTTCACATCTAAGGAGCGAGAAACTTTTATTGTAACCGTTGTCTCGAGTTCTCCACAACTAGATCAATATTTTCTGTTTGAGAATCATTTTGTTGAGATCAAAATTTTGATGTTTGGCTGTATTTATAGGTTTACCTGTTTTTGTGACTGAATGTTGGTAACAAAATGCACACATATCAAATTTAAGTCTGGTTCTTTGCAAATTTTTATGCTCACACAACACTGGTCATCTTAGCTAAAGAGTTTGAGATCACAGCTAACTGGCAAACAAGTAAAAATCAGAAAGGCACTGAACAGAAACCGAGTCGTGAACCATCTAAAGTTTTAAAGAGAACCTCTAAAACCCTCCAGAAGGCCTGGAAGATTGTTGATCAAAACTAAAATGAAGAAGAGGAAAAAGAAAAATGCTCTGCCTACAGGGAGTCATGGCTACTCTATTAACCCTTTTGCACATATGTGTATGTAAGCCATATTACTGAAATACATTGAAAAAAAAAAAATAGAAACCGCCAAATGTCACATGAAATGTCTTCTCGGATTGGCTGTCACTGCTTGTCGGAAGAACATTTAGTCATGTGACAAGGATCAGTTTGTATGTTTGGCGTCTGGCTTCTGCTGTGGCTGTGAATTTGGATTACTCTTCATATCCATTGCTACATATAACTTTGCATTTCACTAAGCGGTTAGCTTTGTATCGTTCCCATTTATGCTATAAATTAATTTAGGTTAGCTGTTTGAAATATTTTCCTGCGGCGCTGCTGTCGCGACCGCGGAACTCCGTTTTGAACAGCTTTGTTTTCAGATTTCAATAATAATGAATCAATTTAACCATTATATTTACACTGGACCCCCACATTGTGCACACTGATTAATTTGAAAAGATGTTCTCTTCTATTCGGCTATTTTGCCTAATTGAATTTGGGTTTCAGTATTTATTTTTGATATCATTTTGTGATAAATATGCTAACCGGAAGTGGCATATTTTTAACGTAACTGCGCAGTTTAATTTGATAAATATTAACATTTTCTTTGATAAATGCTTTCAACGGCTATTCCCTCCATTGCTGATAAATTGAGCTATATATAATTTTTGGTGCATTTTTGCCTTCTCAAAATTAATTCATTTCCATTTTCTCCCCATCTGCTCTCTTTATTGGTCGTTATTCACTTTAATTAGACTCCATAAAGAACTGTTCTTCTGTGTTGTGGTCATTTCTCTTCCTTTAGCCTTGCATTGTCCGTTGTGCCACTAGTCTGAAGGAGCTGAGAGGGTGAGGCAGAACCTTGGAAACTGCAACTCCAAGGAGGCGTTGCTAGGTCCACACTGACGTTACGTGTTGCCCAGCTCAGTGGTTGCCACGGGAGATTAAAGGATTTCTCCACCATCCATGTAGGAATCAAAGCAACACTCCAGGTATGTTCTTGATTAGAAAATAACATAATGTAAATCTCAAAAAAGTTGATTTTACATAACACTACCCCTTTAACGAGGGGAGTTTATAGTTCATTGGGCAAAGACAAATTGGTAACTTTAACATAAAACACAGAAAAGCAGGAAACATGATCTCCAGCTACAGTTCAGCTCCAGCTGATCCCAGCTTTAGGCCTTCTGTCCAGCCTGTTTGGTGATCACTCTCTGCTTCTTCTTCACTAGTTGTTTTAATTTCTTGTTTTCATATGCAGCATCTTCTGAAAGAGGGTAGTCATAACTTGCATTAGACAGGTTTACATTTGTTGTGGCGGTTTTTATCGATGCTTACCTGTCGGGCCTTCCTCTTTCTGAATGCAGACCGAAGCCAGACTGAACAGGGAGAAGATGATGAAGGCTAAGATGATGAAGGTGAGCTCAAAGCCAGAGAATAGCGCTTCCATCTACACAGCTGCCTAAACAAAGCATGAGGTGAAACCAAATCAAAGATCACAATAACATACAAAATTATTAATAATAATAATAATAATAATAATAATAATAATAATAATAATAATAATAATAATATTCACAGACTGTCTCTGTGTTGCTCAGAGAACCAGGAAGATTTTACTGCTTTTAAGGGGGTGGTATTATGTATTCATCAGACACATGGTGCTATTTTGTAGCACAATGAACTAACTGTTAAGAGAAAATTGAATTAATAAATTAATGCCTGTGAATTGGGTCTCGGTCTCTTTAAAAACTCCTGCTCTTTCTGAAACTCCACTTTCAGGAAGTCATCATAACATGGATCCTTTATTTACCCATTAACAATGTTTTTAACACCTTTGTATTGAGATGTAGCTCCTGCAATGAGCTCAGCAGATGTGTAGTTCCACCAGGTATTTGCTAATTGCTTCTGGCTAGTCTGAAGGAGCTGAGTGAGTCTTGGAGCTTGGAAACTGCAGCTCTGAGGAGGAGCTGCGTCTGGAAGGCAGATCTAAGTCCAACCTGGTGTTTTCAGTGGTTGCCATGGGAGATTAAAGGATTTCTCAAACATGCATGGAAGAACCAGGGCAACACTCCAGGTATGTTTTTGTTGTGGGAATAATATAACATGATGTAATAATGCTCAAAAAAGTCAATTTTACAGAATGCCCCTTTAAATCAGATTGAATTATTTTATCTGGACTCTAATAGAGTTCCAGCTGAGGTTATGATATAATAGAAGCTGAAATGAGGTGATGGTTGCAGTTAATCTTTATGCTTTTATCATATATTGACCTTTGAACTGTCATGTTGCTAAAAAGCTTGACTTGAAATTTACATATTGTCATAAATCAGATATTTTAAAAACATTTATACAAAGATGCTATTCACATTAATTTGTATAAGCAGTATGAACTATGAGAAAATGAAGTTTTGGTTAAACATTTGGCAATTACTATGCATGACATGGTGCTTTTTCAAACTGCACTACTCACTTTCCTCCACCAGAGGGCCTGAAAGAATTCTCTGTAGTTCATCGAGGTCTAATTTCATAAACACTGTATTGTGTGCACTGTTTGACAGAAATTCCTGGTCTGAAAAGCAAGATTTTAAAACATCTCATTGCTCATTAAAACCTTCATCTACCCATAAACATTTCAACAGCATATTTACATCTCATTACCTCATTGTAGTAAAGTTAGACAAAGTTCAGAAACAGAATAATTTTGTGGTGTTAGAGACGAGCCAGAACTGAAAGACACATTTTGTGTCAACGTTTAGCAGACTTTACTCCACTAAGTGACACATTTCAAGGTCAGAACGTCTCAGCAGCCTAAACCTTCAGTTCAACGCCTCAGCTTCCCAGTCTGCAGTGAACCGGGCTTCAATGTTGACCAAGTGACACGCTTCACACATTTAATAAAAAGCCAAAGTCAACTTCAAGCAAAAGGAGGCCACTGGAACTGTATCCGTTCCATAAATATTTGATCCCTGAACTCATTCAAACTGTTGGGTATAATCAGGTTAAAGCCTGTTCGCAAACAGGTTCGGCTCTTTAATGTCTAGCAAGTCACTCCTCCATAACTATTTGACAGCAAACAGGTCCGACCAACACGCCTTTTTGCTTCAGACACGAATTTGTTCTATGACCTCTGTAAGCCGAGGATATATCCACTTTTTTTCCCAAATAAATAAGAATCGTTAGTTAGTTGTTGGACTTACCAATGGGAGAGACACACAGTCTGTTTTCCAGGTTCAAAGTTCACAGAGGAATCTCCCGGTGTTGTCTCTGGAAATCCTGCAGGGTGAGCGGCCAGGCGATGCTGTGGTGAGCCACTTTGTTGGAGCAGGTGTCTCTTTATTGCTTTTTTTAGTTGAACAATTTGGCCACTCCTTTGTGCCTCATCCTGGAAGTAGGTTACACTGGGACTGCAAACAAAGCACACACCCACACCCACACCCACACACACACACACACACACCCACACCCACACCCACACACACACACACACACACACACACACACACACGTTCAGAGGTCGGCCTGCAGGCCCGCTTTTAAGAACTGATAAGGATTCACGGCCACACACCAGGAACAGGCTACGTTTTTCTCACAAGCTGACCATTAGCAGATGAGTCACACCGACGTCTCCTGATGTCTTCTATCAGTAGTTTCTGCAAAAATAATAATAAAAAATATATACATTTTATATATAAATAATAATAATAAAAAGGCCTTTTTGATCTTGTTTGCTCTCCTTTAAAAATAAAACAAAATAAAAATCAAAAATGTAAACAATAAAAAAATTCTACATATTTTATGTCGCAGTAAATTTAAGGCTTTTAAAATAGTTTGACTAAATGTTATTTTGCATCTGGGTTTGAAACAATAGAAGGAAATATTCATATTCACAGTTCTATTGTTTGTGAGTGCAGTCGAATAATTAATACTGTAATTGTTTTCTGTCATTTATTTCATGTTGCACCTTTAACGAGACAAAAATGTTTTGTTGCCCTCACTGCCATGAAACATTTATTGCAGTGAATAAATCCAATAAAGTAGCATTTTTTGGGCAGCGGCAGCAGCAGCAGCAGCAGCTGGTGTTTCCAGCTCAGTTGTATTCTGTACAGCTGCAGCATTGAGACGCAGCGTTGTGGCTGTAATGTATTCTAAAGTTTTCACTATGACGGCATATTAGGCCGCTGTAGACAGTGGCAGAAAGAAACGTCTACCAAAAACCTAAACAATTTTCTAGAAACAAAACTTGGAAAATTATATTTTAAAAGTACTCACAAATGCCCATGTTTTTTTCTAGAATTTTCTTTTTAGATCTCAAACTTGATTATTTATTTATTTTTTTTTAGAAAATTGTCAACTTTTCATACTCAGAGTATTTTCTAATAAATTCTTGAGACCAAATTCAAAGTTCTTGAGGTTTTTATAGACTCTTCAAACTTATATATTACCTTATTTTCTTCTTTGAACATTTCTGAGATCAAGCTCAAAATTTTAGATTTTTTTTTCAGCAAATCTTCAACTTTTCCAACTATCACATAGGGCGACTGTGGCTCTTTGGTAGAGTAGTCGTCTTGCGATTGGAAGGTTGTAGGTTCGATTCTAGCTTCCTCCTGCCACATGTTGATGTGCCTCTAGGCAAGGCACCAAATTGCCTACCGATCTGCGTATCGGTGTATAAATGTGTTTGTGAGTGCGAATGGGTGAATGTGACTCTAGTGTAAAGCATTATGAGTGGTCAAAATGACTGGAAAAGCGCTAGATAAGTTCAGTCCATTTACCATCAGAAAACCATAAAACGCATCAGCAATTTAGTGCTTCACGTAGCACAAAGTCCAATGTCAAATCATGAACATCTCATCTACATTTGCTGCTGACTGGAAGACCAGAAAGATTAACCATTTGAAACAGACATGGTGTAGATTTCCTTAATGGCCTGCAGCACTTATTAGTAATTTATAGTCAAACCAAATCAAATGTTGCACAACAACACATATATTCATATTTTAACTACACAAACTGTACCGTTTCTCTCTGTATTCCTGCCCTGACATCGGCACTTTTACTTACTAGAGTAGAAATATCTTCTTTTTTTTTTTCCACAGTTGGGAAAATTTGATATACCAGCAGCAAAGCAACAGGCAAATTAAAACATGCAGACAGATATAGTAGAAAATAAGTTAAATACTGTGCAGGCTATTTTATACGAACGTTTGGCAATTTATTTATGCCTGATGCTGAATAAAACTTTAAAAACAAAGTATATTCCAGAAAAACATGGGCAAATTCATTTTGAAGTTTCAGGCGTTTCCTTTTCTTCTTTTATTAAAAATCCATCTAAATTCTGGATGATTTGCAGAATTGACATAATATGTCGGATTTATTATTATTACCCTGTAACTTTAAGTTACAGTTAATATTCTTACCCCCGGAGGTTTTAGATTTAAAGTTACCTTTTTGTTTTGCCGACGTGTTTCATATTTCTCTTCAGTAATTTAAATGTCATGCATAATGACCTGGACATTCATCACCAAAGATAAATTAAATAAATACATGAGAAAAGTTTGACTGCTGTGATGCCAAGAAACAGGTTTCCATATAAATTGCTTCCTATCTGATTTTCTTTATTTAAGCAATATGGAAATTATGACATATTTAAAAATCTTTTCTTTTCAATATTGCTGCTGTGCATTGCTTTTTTTTTTTTTTTACTTGCTTATCTCATTTCCTATATATAAAAAAACTAAATTCTTGGTTGAATTTAGATTAAATCTAAATCTGCCAGGGTATGGATATTTTGGGGGGTTTGGGAAAAAAAACAACACATACTCAACACATGTGTGTGTGTGTGTTTCCCGGCAGCCTCACCTTCAGTGTACGGACATTCTTCGCTGATCATCCCAGCGAGTGTGAAGAGCGCAAAAACCAGGATGGAGAACATGATGGTCCACACCTCGAGTTGGGTGAACAGGGAGGCCATGGAGCCGGAGTCGCCTCCTCCCCGGCTGTGTGTTCACAGTGACAACACTGAAATCAGCAGCGCTGCACAAAGGTGAGGTCCCACCATCACATTAATCAGAGTTAAACACTCACCTGCTGTGTCACGGGGGAGAATCAGCCGATCACAAAGCGGCTGCTCTCTCTGCCTTGTGTTCCTCTTTCTCCCTTCCTTTCTCTGACGCTGCTGCAAGGGCTGTGAAGAGCTCACAGACATCAAAAGGTGTCAAGTTCAAGGGGCGTCGTATTAACTCTAATTATTTATGGGGAGCTGTGGCTCACTGTGATGATGTGTTAAAACGGACGATTGAACTCAAAGCTGAGTTCTCACTCAATGCTGGGAGTTTTGAGGATCCTAAAGCAAAAGTAAAACCAGTTTGGGTTTTTTTTTTTTGTTCTTTTAAAGTTTAAGGTTCTGGTATCTGTCCTGTTGCTCTGCAAGCTGCTGCTGATGTGCTGAGAGGATTTGCACCAAAGTGCGTTTGTGCAATTGGTGACCACAAGTTTTGACAAGTTTGCTTTTTTAGCATTAAAGCACATTGAGTTCACACGGACTTCTCTTTTTATCTTTCTGGGGTTTTGTAAATTTGCATCTCTCTGCACATCGACGTGTGTCTGTATGCATGCGCTGGAGAGTCTGAGGGCTTTTGATCTGGAGATTATTCAGACAGAAAACAGGTTGCAAATCTGAATAGAGTCACTAGTGTTGAGAATACACACACAGAGAAAACCAGTTAAAATAATAATAATAATAAAAAGATCTTTAACAGCAGCCTGTCACAAAGACAATTTGTTTCAATTTCTTTTGTAAAAAAAAACAACAACAAAAAAACAGCCAAAAGATGAGAAAACAAAGTTTTAGCACAAATAAGTGATTCCAGAAAAACGTTGGTTTTCTTTACTTCGTACGTTTTAAAGTCATGAGTTTCAGATGCTGTTTTACACCTTGTGATGATGATGATTATGATTATTATGATTATGATTATGATTATGATTATTATTATTATTATTATTATTATTATTATTATTATTATTATTATTATTATTATTATTATCCTGTATTTTTATTGCTCTGTGATGGGGAAGCTGCAGCTGTGAGGAGGAGTTTTGTCCTTGTAGGCGGAGCTAGGTCCACCCAGGCATGTTGCACACGGTTGCCATGGATTCCTCAAGCATGCGTCAAAGAATCAAACCAACACTCCAGATATGTTTTTGTTTTGATCATTATAATACGATGTCAAGCTCAGTCAATTTTACATCATAGAATTTAATCAATTCAATTTCAGTTCACTGTCAGACATTAGAGCAGCTTCAGGTCAAAAACCTCTCAGTTCTCATAAAAAAACATACATTTTATCAGCGGGTCGTAAGAAAATAATAGAAGTGATTTGCTCATCACCAGTTGTTCCGGACCTTTTCCTCGATATCCAGTTTTGATGTTTGAACATGAAGTTTGAGAACCTTGGGTTTACTCAGAACCAGTAATATTTGTAAAAGTCAAACTGTGACAATGTTTACGTCTGTTTATTTTTGGGACAGTGTATGCCTCCCAACCCCGGGACCACTGCTGTGTCAGCCATCCCTTTAAATCTCCCACGTTCCTGTTATGTCAGTCACAATCCTCATGACCTGACGCAGTCGCAAAGATGGATCCACCCTTCATCATCTTCACACACTTCAGCAGGACTCTCTGATTGGGTTAATTTTTCACTTTGTGTCCAGTTGGATGTTCCTGTATTCCTCTCTCTAACCTGGAGGAGGGAGGAGGTGTTTAATGTCTGTCAGCATATTGCTGCACCGCAGGGAGTCTGGGCAGTCTGTGTGTGGGCGTGGGTGTGTGTGTGCGTGTGTGTGTGTGTGTGAGAGAGTGTGTGTGAGTGTGTGTGAGACTGCTGTCCATGTGAACAAGTTGTGTAAGCTTATTAGCTCCACCGCTGGTCAGAGGAGCAGATTGGGGTTAGTCTAAGCCTTAATCCTCGTGAACCTTATGCCTGTTATACAGGAAGCACGACAGAGTCCTTAGCCCCGCCTCCTCCTCCTCACGGCCACAGACTGCTCACAGACGCACGCGTCACAACACCACACGCCATCCCTGCTGTCTTGTTTACCACTTTACTGGAAGTGGAGGGGGTGGTGGACGAACGGGAGCGAACGGCACGCACTGTTGAGTAGTTCCCCAGTCGCCATGACGACCTCACACCCCACCATCCTCAGAACTGTCTCCGTGTTGCCTCGGTGACCTGATCCCGTTTTGTCTCCATCCCTCCGATGATCCGGATTGGGCCGATAAGGGAGCGCAATCCGGCTGCCGGCGTCTGGTTTTCTCCAAACAGCAGCCTCCGGTCCAGGAGCGGGGAGGCGATCCGTGATGGGAATGCTGGGAACGCTGCGGGAGTAGCACCGGAGCGTTGCCTGGAAACAGCAGCATGCCAGTACAGCAGATAACTGTGGTCCCGGCGAGAGAGACGGCCGGCAACGGAAAGAGCGCCTCTCGCTCCAAAGAAAAGAACGAGGTGAGATCCTGACCCGCACCAACACCAGCAGAACTCACAGAACAGTTTGAGTCCACTCACGTTTCAGTCCTCTGGATTTCCTGCTGGCAGGAATCTAGAACACGTTCTGTATGTTTGTTTTTTTTATTATTATTTCCCTTCGGTATCAGCTGACTACTTCTTACTCTCTTGTGTGATGGAGATGCATGGAAACCTTCGCAGTCTTAAGACGGCAGCGGCCCTATCGCGACTCGGAACAAAGTAGTTCCAGAGTGTCAAAGAACTCTGCTTGAAGAAACCTTTAATGAAGCTTGTAGCTTCATTAAAAATGCATGAAGCTACAAAGTGATTTTGTGTGGCAGCACAGCGGAAACCTGAGGTCACAGAGTTCCTGGTTCTTAACGCTCTGCTGATGGTGCTCCTGATACACACTGTGATGTGGTTCATTTGTTTCAAGATCAGAGTGCAGGGTGGCTCGATGCGTTTTCACTCTGTAGCTTTGATATCACATGTCAGCGCAGAAGTAAGGTACATCCGACTGTTGGATAGCAAAGCTGCTAAAGAATATTTAGGGCTTTCATAACTGCTGATGCAAATCCCAACCTACTTCTGTGTACTTTTGTCTTCAAGCAGGCCAAATAGTCAGAGATTAAAATGTATTTTTAAACTGGCTAAGACAATTCGCAGACAACAATGGACTAAAAATAACTTCCTGTCCTGGTTCCCAGGTTTTAGCTCTCGCTTTCCCTCCAACAGCAGGCGGCTGATCCTATTGGTTGCCGATTTAGAGTTTGGACCAATGACGTCACTAGCTGAGTTCTTGCTTAGGTTTGTTCGTTTTGCTTAAGCTGCTACTATATTGTTTCTTGTGTTTTAGCGAAAATACATTTTACAAGAAAATAAAAAATGAAACATATTCTAGAAAAACATGAAATCCTGTTACATGTGCAGTCAGTTATGACCTGAATCACACAGTAAACTGAGACTCCCTCCAATGACAGCAACTTCAAGCACTGAGCACACTGAGGCAAATGAATGAGAGCAGACAGAGAGTTGGCATAGCTTAGCATGAGCTAACGTTATGTGATTATTGGATCACTGCTCACACATCTGAGTAATATTTAGGTGATTTATGATTTTTAGAAGAACAAACTGAAGATAATAGAAAGTAGTAAAAATATTAACTCCTCATGGCTACAGTGATCTTTTACTGTCATATTTCCTCTGAGACAATATTTTGTTTATTATTCTTATCCATTTTTATCTCATTTATGCTGTATCATTTAAAGGGACAGCTTTATGTAAAATGTGCTATTTTGAGCTTTACACCATGTTATAAAGTTATTCATCCTCAAAAACATACCTGGAATGTTGCCTTGATTCTTTCATGCATGGTTGATAAATCTCTATTGCAACCATTCAGGTGTGCAAAACACTTGGAGGAGCCTGGTGCCACATTGGAGATTAAATTTCTCCTCTGAGCTGCGCTTTCCAAGCTTCTGCCTCACAGAACAGCTCTCCCTTACGCAGCTCCTTCAGACTAGCCAGCAGCAAGTAGCAAACATCTGGTGGAACTGAGCTTTTTTTAAGGAGCTACTTCTCAAAGCAACACTGGTAAAAAAAAAGTTGAAAAGGGCTAATAGAGGAGCCATGTTGTGACGTCTTCCTGAAGGGGGAGTTTCGGAAGAAGCGTAGAAACAGAGGCCCAATTTCTACTTGTTAAATTACAAAGTCAAATTTGACATATACAGCATTTTATAGCAAATGAAGGTAACGTCAATCTTGGGCTCACCCCCTCCCACTAGCTTTGTGCTAAGCTACAGCTGGTTCACCTCAGCATAGCCTGCCATCACAGTTAAGGCTAGTTAGAATGACCACCAATGATCATTATCAGTGGGAAATTGTTCACAATTAGCACACTGAGCATCATACAGGAGGATGATTGGCAGCACCTAGACCCACCCCTCCAGCTCTGATTGGTTGTTTTTGACCGGGAGTGGTCCGTTTCTGCTTACAGAGGAGGTGGGGATCGATTTTTGTTGTTGTTGTTTGTTTGTTTTGTTTTTTTTTTGTTTCCAATTATCTGTCTCATACTATTCTGTCACTACTTGGTGACAGTTTTTATAAATAGAGAAAAAACCTGTTCCTGTAAAAGTTACAAACTGCAACTTTAAACTATGAAGATCTGCACCTGTTAGAAAGGCAGCAGATTGTAGCTCTGCTTCTTTTTCCAAACTTTCATCATTCCTTAAAACTAAAGCTCATTCAAACATATGCTGCACAAATACAAACGGTGCTTCCCGGGTGCCCATCTAAATGCGGCTGAAGGTGGAACCAGAATTTATCCGTCGGTCCATGCCACAGCACCTAATCCCCCTCAGCACTAACCAGCACATGTCCACACACAGGCTGTGTAAAGTCCTCTCTGTGCCTCACAACCAGGCGTTCAGAGGAGCGGAGACGCAGGTAAGAGGAACACGTTTACTCTGAAATTATTATTCTTCTGCAGTTCTGTTTTTCCAGAACTGATGAGGCGGTGAGGTTTTTTTTGTTTTTTTAAGCATAATTTTTTGACATTCTCTTTTTTTTTTCTTGAATTGTTCTGTAGTGGTCGCCAGCTGGTGTTTACTTTCATTGTGCATCTGTAGTGCTGGAAGCTTTGAGTAGTGTAGGTATCTGTTGAGCTAGGCCTGTTGCAATATTCAATAAATCAATCACATTATACATTTATTTTTATTAACATGATCTGTTGTTTTTCTCTTTTCCTACTAAAAAGTGGATGATTTTGGTTTCAACGAGCCTTTATTTTTATTTTTTTATTTTTTGGAAGGACAGTTTTGTTTACATAATTCATTTTATTTGTTGTTTCTGTTGTTTTGTTAATTTTGGATATTTAAAATGCCAGTTCCAGTGATAAATGTTCATTAGAACTTAAAGTTCATTGATCTTTAATGTGTTCTTGCATTCTTATCTCCATTACTATTATATTACTTGAAAACGGTCTCAAAGCAACAATATTATTTTTATCACAAAAACTTCTGTTGACAGGCTAAGAGTAAGCGAGCAGAAGGGTTTTAAGAGCTTTTTTGTGGAAATGTGGATATTTATCTTCATGCTACTTCTTGGATTAACTTTTATTTTGAAGGAAGTTTATTACCACCAAAAAACTTTGGGTACTTAGAGAAATTGGGGGTAAAAAAGCAAATTTCCAAGGCAAGGCGGTTTTATTTGTATTGCATATTTTCAGCAGCAAGTCAGTTCAAAGTGCTTTACATCATAAAAACATTATACAGTCATCAATTATGAAACCAGCAACAAAACATTACATTTTGTCAAATGCCATCATCAAGCAAACAATGTTGATCAATGTTCCACTTACTACTCATCTTACTAAAGGTAATTCAAAGTGCTTTACATAATGGGAAGGACATTAAAACAGTAAACCAGCAGAAAAACGTGACATTACAGGGCAGAGTAAGAGAAAACAATGACAGGCCTGTTCTGGTGAAAATAATTCAGCTTCATGTTTCTGACAGCCAGACGTCTCTCTGATCTACAGGAGTTACAACTTAACTGCTTTTTATTTAAACCTAAAAATAAGTTATTCCCTCCACGGTTAGAATAATTATATCTTTTAAATTGTTTGCTTTTATCTTAAACACAAAAGTGTGCTGTCAGGCAACCAGCAACTGCAGCTCATATATTAAAATACATTGTTTTTTTTCTTTTATGCAGAGAATCCCACTCTTATATACAATCTGTTTTTCGAGGCAGATGGAAATGTTTTCCTAACAGCTGAACTTGGATTTCTGATAAGCAAAAAAGTGCATTTTCCTCCTGTGAGCCAGCTAATAGACAGTCCCAGCAACAGATGGGGGAGGGGCAATGATGAGTCTTTGCATCTGGAGAACCTTCAGTCTCTGCGGTGCTTCTATAACTTTAAAATGTTGAACCCAGGGGGCATGAGCTAAAAAATGTGTGAGACCTCTCAGTAATTATGTCAGTGAGAAGATGAGAGCTTTAGCATGTGTGTCTGTGTTTGTTTGCTTTTTTTGTTTTGTTTTGTTTTTATAGTTTTATGGATTATGTGTGTGCAGTTAGGTCTGTCTGACTTTCCTAAAACTGTCACATTTCACTTCGATTTATTGGTGAGAGGATTCCTGTTTCCTGTTTGGTCACACCACCCACTGGGATTCACTCCTCTCAGTCAATGTACAACAGTTCTAAAATGGTAATAATAATAACAATAATTAATAATAAAGGGCCATTTCACAACTTATCTGGCATCTAAACAATTTTAAACCAAGATTGTTCTTGTTTAGATGTCAGTAAAACTTTTTCTGTTATTTTTTTTTTTACAGACAAGTATGAACTCAAACTCTGTTTTAATAAAGAATCTGTATGTAGTGCAGAATAATTGTTCTATTAGGTGCAGATTATGAAACAAAACCCCATGAAGCAGATCTGTATCATAGCACTCAGAGGCCGCTCCGGCCTCATGCTGTTGCTAAACTTTCTACAGTTTTCTTGCGGATGATAATTCTGACTAATGAGCAACCATCTTAATACTTTTGTGTCCAAAAAAAAACAACAAAAAAACAGCAGAGCTACAAAATAAACATATTACATTTTAAAAAGAAACTTGCAACACATTGCAAAGTTCTTCTCAGTATTTGATCACGACTTTTCTTCTGCAAGGGAAGTCCAGGTTTGATCCAATTTACAACTGATTAAATACAAATGATTTGTCATTGGCGTATATGTTGGTAAATCTTGTGATATGTATTATTGGTTGTGCAGAAGAAAATGGCTGCCTGTAAACCACAGCAACAATTCATACTTTCGTCAATGAGAGCGTTGAAAATTTCCACCAACGTGGAACCGAACTTTCTCCACTCATGGTTGAGTGGAGAAACTTTTCTTCTGACTCATCAGGGGAAACTGATCTCTGACTGATGAAAAGAAAATAGAAGCGCAAACCTCTGATACATGGAGGTGTCGGCTGACCGCAACTCTCGCTCTCACTCCTAACAGGACGGCTGGTTTAAAGGCAGCTGGCTATCAGAAAATCCTTTGATCAGCTTAGAACATGGCGACGGAGTGTGTCCTGTTTGTTTCAGTGATTTTCGCTGATAGATATACGTCACCATCGCCACCAATAGGAAACTTTCGAAACACCATTTTTCTATTATTTTTTTCTCTCTGATTTATTGGATCAAAGTTCTGAAAAGTTATTGTAAATTGTAGATAAACCTGTGTTCTAGAAAAGCACTTTCATAAAAACTGCCACTTTTATTCTGTCGTTTATGAAGCAATCTGGGTTTTTTTACTTTAGTTTTTTCCACTAAAGATATATATTGTTTGCCACAAAAGGCTCAATCTCAGGATCTTGTTGGTTTTCATTCTGTAGAAAAACCTCAAGAATTTTTCCAAAGCCAACATGACTGCCCTGTGTGGGTGTAATATGGTGATATGTGGGGTGATAACATGTTTACTTTCTGCCTGTGGTTTGTTTCTGAGCAGATGTGACTCATTCCCTGATCTGTGTTCTCAGTACTCAGAAGCCCACAGTGGTTTTGGAATCATATCACCCCTGAATGCAGGTCACGTAATTCTTCTGGGCTTTTGTCAATCACACTTCAGATTTACTGCAGTACTTAACTGTTATTGAATTTTTTGTTTTCTTTTTACATAAATAACACTCACTATGTTATGACAGTATGAGACAGATTATCCAGGAACAGATTGGTCTCCTCCATCCTGTGTTGTTATTGCTGTCTGATGAAATGGCCATGAAACAATCAAAGGCAGGAGGAGGGACTTGGCGCTGTCAATCAACTTATGTATGCTGCTAAATGGCAGAGAAACAACTCACCTTACAAGAGTTGTAACAAAACTGTTACTTATAGCTCAAGCTATGCAAACTAGCTTGAGCATTCATGGCAGACTGCTGAGGGGGAGACGTTGTATGGTAGCAGAGAACAAGGAGATGGGAGGCATGGTTGACAGCACTAAGACCCGCCTCTGATTGGTTGTTTCTAGTTGACAGTGGGAATTCTGGGAAAAGGTAGAGGTCCTCTTTTTCCCCCCACTTTTTTCCTGATTATCTGTGACAGTGATTATTTTGTAAACACATATGTTTCATATAAAGTTATCTACTGCAGAGTTAAATGTTTCACATCATTAACTCAAATTTTATTTCAGGCAAAAATGACCTGAACAAATTCCAATGATTTCACTGATTAACTAGACCCTAAACAGTCATCCACTTCACTTCATTCTGCCCTCTGATTGGCTGTTCAAAACAACCCAAATTCTCAACACACACTCTGTGATTTCTGTTCAGCTAATCTGCTCTGGGAGTTAATAAAGACAAAATAACAGTAGAAAACGTTTCTTTACATTTTTGTTTTATACAAATGTATTTTTGCTGTTAGTGGAGCTGAAAAATGATTTTGAATCAAAACTCAAGCCTGTCCTTGGCTTCAGGTGAGTTTAATAAATGATATTAGGGTGGAATATGTTTTCGAACCCGTTAAAAACCAGAAAGTGGATATGTTTAAAACCCAAACTACCAACAGAGGGTGTCCTGACTTTTCTCCGTGGCTGAGTGCTATAAATATTTTCTACTGATCCAGCACGGAGCAGACCCAGTCTGTTAAAGTAATCGCCTAAATCCTGAACCGTTAACTCCTGCAGTGAGGAGCTGACGGTTGATCAGGCGATGGTGTTGTTCAAGGTCTGAGCGATCGCTGTTCGGGGTAAACTTTCTTAAGTTGCCTTTAAATAGCAACCCCCTGATGAGCAGCGTGGTGCCCCTGGAGCTGGACAAACGGCTAATAGGATTCGTGGCTTTAGAGCGGATCACGGTGAAATTGTGAAGACATGTGACCTCCGACGTTGGATTTTAAAACTGTAACTACAGCAGGGTCAGGCAACACCGCAGAAACGGGAGGTGTGAAAAGGCGGTCAGATTGAACATTAGTTTGTTTTTCATCCACTTTTTCATTTTTGGGAGCAATTACTAGGATCTTGTTTGCAAGTTCGTGTTAATGGCTCACACATTTTGATTTCATTTTTTCCTGATCAAATTAGTTTTAAAGGTTGAAGTTTGTTTTGGTTATAAAATCAGGTGGATTTATGTCTTCTGGTTTGCAATTAATATTTTTACAGGCATGAAGCCGAGAGCGGACGACTCCGCAATTTTTCTGATGACGAGTTATCCTTCAAATGCAAACGGATGAAATCACATTTAACACACACGCACGCCATTCATGTCTTGCTGATTGGTGTGTGTGTTTGTTTTTCCAAGCCAACGTAACTATGCGACACTTTGCGCTATCTGAAAAATTCCAACGGTTTCTGAAAGGGGACGCGTTGCGCTTTCCAGCCAATATTGAGTTATTACGGTAATTTGACTCCCGCCGTTGCAATTAACTTGTTTTCTTCCGTTTAATTAAAATTTTAACAGATTGTTATAGACTGTAGACGGTAAATTGAAAAGTTCCTGTTGTGGAGAAATGGGCAAATATATTTATTCACACGACATCGAAAGAACTTCGTACAATTTAAAATAAGCACAAAAAATTATCCAGGCGAAGATTTGGAACTTAGGCCTGGTTAACTCGGCATCTCAAGAAAACTGTCAGGACATGATACATACAGAAAACAGGAAAAACAACTCGTTATATCTAGAAAACCGTAGGAAAATTAACTTATCTTGAGACAATGGGAAGTTAGCTCGTTTTATGGAGAAAATAACCATCTGCAAATTAACTTATCTGGAAAAAACATTTGGGAAATCAACTCGTTATCTCGAGAAAATGGGTAATTAACATAAGCCACAGGGAAAAAAGTCTTTCCCGGCTTCCGTAGAAAATATCACTGATTCTTTTGGTAGTTTAGAATTGATGGTAATTGTTTTCGTTCTGGAAACGTATATGTCGAGCTCCGTCTGGGCCAGCAACATTACGAGGCGAAGATTTGGAACTTAGGCCTGGTTAACTCGGCATCTCAAGAAAACTGTCAGGAAATGAATGTATTGTTTTATGTTCCCTAGTGACTCAGTTACCTTTGTC
The DNA here is from genome assembly GCF_019740435.1 of Gambusia affinis. Taxonomy (NCBI): domain Eukaryota; kingdom Metazoa; phylum Chordata; class Actinopteri; order Cyprinodontiformes; family Poeciliidae; genus Gambusia; species Gambusia affinis. Next base: position 29,002,636 of record NC_057871.1, on the reverse strand, counting down.
TTCTTTGCAGGGAAGGAAAGCTCCTGGGCACTCTGGCAGTCGGTCCAGCAACATTTCCAAGGTAATAAATGTGCAAATAATAAAGCCTTATCAGTTAAAGACGTCATAATGTCTACCTGCCTGTGTCAAGGCCCCATCTGACGTCGGCTAATAATCTAGCAGACTATGCTGAATGGCTCTCTGAGGAGACACTTTGTGTTCTTTAATAAATGATTTTTGTATCAAATTCAAAAGAAGCTACTAACATCTCTGTGACACAATGTCGCAAATCCAAAGATGTTGCATAAAATCACAGAATACATCTGAAGAACACTGAGTCACCTCCCCCCTTCTCCATCCTTTTGTATTTCTCTTCCAGTGAGTCAGACTCTGCTAATCTTTTGAAATGGCAGCAGTGAGTCTTTCAGGTTTAGATCTAGTTTTATCTGTTATTTAGAGACATTTTTGTCTGCTGGGAAGAAAGATTTTAGGTTGCAACATTTACTGCTGCCTAAGACAAGAAGGAGCAGCGTGTCATGATGTACAAAATGAGTGAAAAAGCAGTCACATGTTTAACACAAGCACAGACTGAGCAAGTCTTAAATTATAGTTTGTTCAAAGAGGCTCAGAAGTATTCATACAGGCCCACATACGTAAACAGTCCTGTACTCATTAGGGGTTGATGCAGCGCGACCTCAGGCTTTTTGTTGCCAACAGCAACACCCTGGCTATACACGGTACCACTCTTCCTGTCAGAATCGGTACTGGCCCTTTAAACTGACTGGATTCCTGGACTGGACCTGGATTTTAAGCACAGCTCACAAATTTATGATACGTTAAGATTAGAGTCATTTCAGAAGTTTACTGTTTGCCAGCTTTTATCTGTGTTTTCATTTAGTTTGAAGGCTGTATTAGCTTTTCTTTATGACTTCATTCCCTTTCTTTGAAACACCTACTTGTCAAAGAACCAGCATGATGCCACCACCACCATGCTTAACAAGTGGCAACGCTGAGCATGCTTAAGAGTTGGGTCTGTACCTGGAAACCAACCAGTTTGGATTAGTGTTATGATTTCAGATGAGAAGATTAGTTGTAAATTAATAAAATAATAAAAATAGTATTTTTGGTGCATTGATAATATGAATATGGAACGATAATACCTGGCAGACTGTTGGAGAAGAAAATAAGCATAAAATAAAAGCTTTATTTTTCTTCTTATCCCTTTCAGGTCAGCAACACAGCTTCAAGAGCATCAACGACCCCGTCTGCTCAGGACATCTGCAGGTAAGACGGACGGCTGTCTGCTGCTGCAGAGGAAGGAAGGGCCCTGCATCTGAAAATGCAAAAATAAATGGAGTTATTATATGACATGGAGTCGGGATCAGTATGGAATGAGGAAAAGGAAAAGGAATATGAGAGCTTGTTGAGTGATAGTTTGTGGTCCTTTCAGGGAAAACAGGAAATGCGTGCGTGTTTGAACCTTTTATGTCCCGTCCTCTTCTCACTTCATAATTATTCATTATCCATATCAGAGATTCTCCTTCTGGTTTTTAGCCTGTAACTTCTGCTGCTTGATCTGTGGAGCGGAGGAACCATATGCATCCCGCCCAGGAACAGCTCAGGATATTAACATTTGTTTTCAAAGAGTGAATATGGACAGACTGTGATAACAGGCTATCAGAACAGAAGACAAACGTTTCTGCAGGAACATCAGGTTTTATTTGCACCAATTAAGATTTTTATTTATTTATTTTTTACATTTTTTTTTTGAAGACCAACACAAAGTGGTCTATGAATGTGAAACGGTTGGAAAATAGGTTTTACAAAAAACAATGAAAGCTGAAAAATGTGACTTGCACTCAGTTGCATGAAATTCAGGAAACACATATGTGTTTAATTTAACCTCAGTATAAATCTGAACATTAGTTGGACAACCAGCCTTAAACTGAGAACTCAAGGCTCTAACTAAACCTGCAGGCTGGGCAAACAGAGCATGTGGCTGAACACAACATCATCGAAGTAATCCATGGTGGCGGCGGCATCATGCTGTGGGGAAGCTTTTCTTCAGGATGTAAATAGAAACTGTTCAGTGCACTCCAAAAACACAAGATCTCGCCAAGTATTTTGGTCTGGTTTCTGGTGCAAAGATCATAGTTTTGTTTTAATGCATTTGAATTAAGACTAAACTAACTTACAAGTAAATTTTCAGCAAGAAATAGGAGCTTGTTTTAAGTCAGTAATTCTGTAATATTGGTGAAAAAGAAAAAGTTCTTCTGGCAGGTTTGTTTAACTTATAACAAGACATTTTTCCCATAATATAAGTGAAATCATCTGCCTGTGGAACTAGTTTGTAATCCACATTAAGAAATTATTGACTTAAAACAAACTCACATTTTGCTGAAAGGCTACTTGTAAGTTAGTTTTGTCTTTATTGTGTTATTTTATTATCAGGTAGTTATTTGTAATAACCCTCTATTTTCCTTCCTCTTTTTAATGAAGTTATGCTTTGTGATTGTCTGTCACATAAAATCCCTGTAAAATGCATTGAGGTTTGTGGCTGTAATTTGATAAAGGAGAAAAAAATGACAGGTGCAACAAGCTTCTGAAGCTCTGCAGGGCAGCAACGCCCCGAACAGGCAGGAGGAGAGGCTGCTTGGCTTCTGTAGCATCTCCTCTTACGTTTTCACAGGAAAACAGTCTCCTCTGTTTTCATTTAAGGTAGAAATTCAACAGAAGCTTATCAGTCATTCAATCAATCAATAAAGTGTATTTATGTAGCACATTTCAGCAACAAGGTAGTTCAAAGTGCCTTGCATAATAAAAACATCATACAGTAACCACTTGAAATCAGTAAAAAAAAGGAAATTATATTTTATCGAGTGCCAACATCCAAATCATCAATTTCTCAAAAATCCGCTGAATATTTTATTTCTCGTTTCCTTCAGTTTTTTCTTTTTTGCACATTCAGTTCATAACTCCCCCCCCCCCCCCACTCTGTTCCATCTGCTGTTTCCATGTTTGTTCATGTCCATCTTCATCTGTGTGTTTGTGTGCTCAGCTCTGGCCAGCCGACCCGCTTAGATGATATTTCTGAGTCCCGCAAGCCCAGCAAGCACAAACCCAATCCCTCTGCCATGACAGTCACCGGCACGGCCCAGGCCCAGAAGAAGAAGAGACGGCACCGCCGCAAGAGGAGCAGCTGCTCCACCTTCGACTGCGTGGACCTGAGCGGCAAACAGGAGCAGAGCGACCGCAGCCTCAGCTCCGACCGCAGCGAGCTGGGCGAGAAGCGGGAGCGCTCCTTCAGAAACCGCAAGGAGCTTCCTCCCCGCCTCAGGCGCTCTGGCGCGCCGCAGTCCGACTCCTCCACCGAGGATGAGGCTGGGCGGGAAGCCCGCAGCTGGAGCAAAGAGAAAGCCAGACGAGCGCGGCGCCGCAGCGTCAGCAGCCGAGAGAGGGACGCCGCAGGCGGCCGCGGAGCCGGGCAGGACAAGGGCGAGGCCATGGAGCTGCAGTCGGTGGACTCGGACGAGGAGAAGGAGAACCAGCCCCTGGTGGAGGACAGCGGCGGTCTCAAGAAGCGGCACAGCACCAGGGGCTCAGCGAAGAGCCCCGTCTCCCGGAACCAAAGGTCCCGAAGCAGAGAAGGGGAGAAGAAGGGCTGCCGGTCCCGGAGCTCCAGAGACAGCTCCTCGCTGGCGGAGGACGGCGAGCAACTGATCACCAAGAGATACCAGGAGAGGGGCTCAGGAGACGGGGACATGTCGGTGCCCACCCCCCAGAACCACTGCAGGGCCGGGGAGGGTCACGGGGCCACAGCCGGACCCGGTTCAGACGACTCTGAGCTGGAGGTCTGCAGGTTAGTGTGTGAACAGGAAGAGACTTTGAGGCAGACCGACACACTGACGACTGTACAAAAACACTAAACAGCTGCTTGTTATTCACACCCCCAACATCATTCACCTCCATTCCAGATGTTCTCTCAGAACTGCTTTATTTCATGTAACAAAGGAACAGTGACTCTGCAGAACTCCACAGCTCAAAACCTACAGATATTTATTCAAATTGGGCTCTTATTCATCTACACATCTGAGATTTATTGAAAAAAAAAAAAAAAAAAAAAAGCTAGGCTGCACATCTCCCTGAACATTCCCCAACCCCAGTGAAACAAGGTGGTGGCAGCATCATGCTGGAAGGAGCTGGATATAGGGCAGATATGGACAAAAGAGGCTGGGTCAGATGTTCAACCTCTGGCTGGACAGTCAGGGAGAGCAGGAGCAGCATAGATTCAGATGATGCTTTGATATGTTAGAATGTCCTTGTCAAAGTTCAGAGCTGTGAAAGCTGCTTTTGAAAAGATACCCTCCGAGAAGAACAACCTGCTGGTGGACACTTTTCTATTTATTGGTTAAAAATGTTTAAGGATGCTTCATTTGTCTTTTATTTCATATTTTTTGTTGGGCTGTCAAAAAAAAAAGCCGAATGAAATGCATTATTTATCAAACACTTCATCAATCTGTTGTAAGTTGACAAAATGTGAAGCGGTTCAGGAGCATGAACGCTTTTGAAGGGCCTTGTGTTTCCCTCTCGTGATGTGTGTGTGTGTGTGTGTGTGTCATGTGTGTTTCTGCGTAGGATCTGCCACTGTGAGGGGGACGAGGACTGTCCACTGATCACGCCCTGCCGCTGCACCGGCAGCCTGAGCTTCGTTCACCAGAGCTGCCTCAACCAGTGGATCAAGTCGTCCGACACGCGCTGCTGTGAGCTCTGCAAGTTTGACTTCATCATGGAAACCAGGCTCAAACCTCTGAGCAAGGTGAGCTCACACACACACACACACACGCACACACACACACACACACACACACACACAAAATCTTGTTCTGTAAGTGAAATAATCTGCCGATGAAACAGATAATTTCTCATCAATGTTAAGGAATTATTGACTCCTGTGTCTTTCTGAAAAGTCACTTGTATTTTAGTTTTGTATTTTCAAGTGTACTGAGATATTTACTCTAGAAACTACACCAAAAATACTTTGTAAGATTTTGTTTTTGCAGTGTAATGCAACAGTCTTACATCATTAAGTTGTATGTATTTTTCCTTCACTACATAAAGAGTGTTGCTGCATTTTAACGGACATAATTCACACTTGAACTTGTGATTCTGTGCTTCATAATTTCAGGGACGACCTGCAGAGTTAAAACACCATTATGCTAAATTAGAAAGAGGAAGGATTATATCTTTGAATGTTTTTATTTAAAACAAAGTAAAGCGTGTTTTAATCATTTCTGCTGACATTTTACCTCCAGTTTGTCATCAACTCCACAGAAATACAGTATGTAATAGCAAACAATATTTTAATTTCCTGACACCAGTTTCAGTTTCAAAACTTGAACCCGGAAGTTGTTGTTTGTTTGTTTGTTTGTTTGTTTTTGTTTTTTTTAACTGGCTAACTCGAATAAGTCGTTTTATACTTTCAAACTAAAAAACAATTAAAAACCACACCACAATATGATATGAATGTAACGCAACACGTTATAAAAGTGCTGCGTTACAACACAACACTTTTAGAATAGTTCTTTCTATTCTTCCTAATAGAATAGAATAGAAAGAACTGATATTTAATGTAAAATGTAATGGAGGAAAAGTCACGATGAAACCTACTGAAGAAAAGTATAGATACACGAACGATGTACTTACAGTAAGTGCAGTAACTAAGTCTTTGTTCTTCACTCCATCACATCACTGACTAGCACTTTAGTTCTAAGTGGAAGCTCTCTCACCATGTCTCTGTCTGTGTCTCTGTCTGTGTCTCTGTCTGTGTCTCTGTCTGTGTCTCTGTCTGTGTCTCTGTCTGTCTCTGTCTGTGTCTCTGTCTGTCTCTGTCTGTGTCTCTGTCTGTGTTCCAGTGGGAGAAGCTGCACATGACGAAGAGCGAGAGGAGGAAGATCTTCTGTTCGGTTTTGTTTCACCTCATAGCTATAGTGTGTATGTTGTGGTCTGTCTACATTCTGGTCAAGAGAACCACGGACGAGATCCGACTGGGGAAGAACGGTCAGTACGCTCCCGTCTGCCCTCAGGCTGAAACACAAACCCTCAGCAGGACCCTGTGCTGTTTCCACACATTCCTCATTTAAAAAAAAATAATAATAATAGATGAACAACACTACAAATGTTTGGAGTCATTTCTTTATAGTTTTTTTGGAACCACCCAGATATCAAACGACTCTGAGATTCAAGGGATGAACTCTTGAACTGTCGGCGTTCTTGGCAAAGAAATAGTTTAGTGTAGATCATTAATACTTTGTCATCAGCAGTCTAAAAGCAAAGACGTTTGTTTCCATTTCTGGAGTTTAATTTTTGAGAAATAGTAAAAAAAATTCTGAAGGTCGTCCTTAAGCATCAACCAGGAGAAGCTTTAGCTCATGAAATGTGTCGCACAGATCAAATGAAGGATAATTCATCTTCAGCTCGTTTATCAGCTGGTCATTTATTAAATACACGAAAGATTCAGGTTGTCTACTTTATTTTATTTTCTTGTCCATTTTCTTAATTTTACATCAATACTGAACTAAAACTTAGTGAAAAAGCTTCCAAAGTTTAAACTGATTGGGAGAAAGTCTGGTTCCTTAGAAGCAAAATATAAAGAAAAGATACAATTCTTCTTCTCATGTGATAAATCTGGAGATGTTCTGATCCAATTTTTATTTTTTATTTTTAGTTTCTGATCTAATGTGTTAAATATTAAATATTTGCAGATATTTCTATTTTCCCATCCAGAATATTTTTACTTAAACATGCAGCTGTGAAAACGTGATATGGCTCAAAAACTGTTTTCCTAGAGCAAAATATGATGCATCATAATCTAGTTTTCCCTCCCAGCTCTAAAATATCTAAAGGTCAAGCTGGTCACTGACTAAAAAGCCTCAGTCTTACATCTAGATATTGACTGATGTAGTTAACCTTATGAATGCATATATTAATATACTCCAAACATGTTTATACGCATTTTAACATTGAAGTGCAATTATTTATCTTAACATTCTAGATTAAAATTAGGTAAAAGAAATATGACTAAGTGTCATTGAATACTTATATAAACACTATACAAATAAAATATATTGATTTCATGACCTTTTACCTTCATTTATGCCAGTCATCCTTTTAGGTCGTTTTATTTAAATGCTGACAAGAGAGCGCCGTTGTTTTCGCAACTGTGTGTGTGGATTAATATCCTTCCTAATATTTGCTTTTACTTTTCTTCATATTTACTCTACATCCAGTTTAAAGTCAGTTTAGTTTGGAGGAAGTTCTGGATCATTTACTGTCGTCATGAGGAAACATCACAGGGTACCTCTAAACGTTTCACCTGTCTGACTCTGACTGCATGACTTTAAAGATGTTGTCCATCAATCGTTGCTCGTTTTTTTCTAATTTAGTAAAAATTGTGATTGTGGTGTTTAGTTTGTAGTGCCAGTCAAAGGTTTGGACACATCTATCCATTCTTTAACTGTATAAAACCAGCCTTTTACTGGTACTGAGAAACTCCTGTGGTGGTGTTCCTTTGAAATGTTATTCTGTACAATCTGGACAAAAGTTTAAAAGATTAGAGAATTTTCTAGAATGCATCAAGAGTTTAGAAGAGATTTCTGTCTCTCTCACAAGGCCAGGTGTCAATTTTGTCAGTTTTCTGAATAGTTAAAGAAGAAACGTCCTGTGTGTTTCAAACTCAATTAAATATATATGTATTTTTTTCAAGCCTGGAAATTTTAAAAATAACTTTTTAAGCGTGCTTAAGACTGAACAGCAGCTGACGTTTTGTTGTTTAATCAAAATGAGACCCATCAGACCTTCTCACAGCCAAACACAGAAAGAAGATGTATAGAATATTTACCTATTAGCATAAAGGTTGCATTTTGAAAATTAAATTGCATTAACGGAGCTCAGTAAATCAACTTAAAAAAGCTTTTAAGTTGATTTACTTAAAAGTTTTTGAGAAAGTTAAAATTCAGTAATAATTTTGAAAATTCAAATGAAGGAAAACTGCAAGACATGGAGAATTGCTGTTCTGTAAAAAAATACACTCAAAAGTCAAGATTCAGACTTTCATGATAATCAGAAAGGCAACAGAAAGCTTCCCACTTCCTCACGGACTAAAAATGATCACAAACCCTCCCAACCACCTGACTGTGAGCATGCAGCAGCTTTCAAACGTTTGCAAACTGGTTTGGGTGTTAAATTTCTCCTCCTGTCTGTTGAAGGAGAAGTTGAGGATGGGAGGATGGTTTCACTTGTGTCAACAGTGTATGAGTTTTCCACTAATGTGGTAAAACCTGTAACCAGTTTTTAAAAAGTCAGTAACAGCTGCAAGTCATCGCAACGTGCTGCTTTAGTCCGTCACTGAGGACGTTCAGGTCGTCTGGGGGTTAAAGCACAAACATGTCGGCGCTCATTGGGCTTCTAGGTGTTTCAGTTCGCCTCTAGTGGTTTTGCACTTTGTTGTTTAATCATTCCTGGAAAAAGAGCAGCTCAAACCCGCTGGCTGCGTTTTCATTACAAGCAAATGTGCACAAAACTTTGTGCATCTTCCCCTGATGTCCAAAAAACACAATTTCGTAATTGCAGTGTTTCTATTAAATAGGAAACACAATTAAAGTCACACATGACTTTAAAAATGTGCTGTGTCGTCATCCTTATACTTCTTGTTGCCGTCATCTTCGTGGTTTTTGCCACTGATCACGTGACTCTTCTGATACAAATAAAACGTCTCTATTGCAGTTTTGCTGGATAACCGATTCCAATCTAGCCAAAGAATAAAAAACACCTCATGAAAACTTTTTATCAAAAACAAGAATTTTTTTTGAAAATGGCGCGTTTCCATTGAGCAAATGTGTTTTCAAAATCTCAACTTGTGCTATTAAATGGTCAATGAAAAAGCAGTTACTGTTGCCAGGGAGACGCTAGCTCCAGCCATTTCTATTTAATGGTTTTTCACGTATTCTTCCGGGCCGGGGTGGACTGATTAGTTTTATTAAGCGCAGCGGTTATTATTATTTTTGGAAGAATCTGAGAAAAAAATCTATTTTTTATGTCTTCCCCGAGTTCCTTTGATGTTCTCATTCTTCAGAGTATTGGTCAATCTAATGAGTGCTGTCAAATTTATCATTTAAATTTATACACTCAATCCTGATTATCAGATATCTTTTAAAAGATTTAAATAGCTGTTTTTGATCATTTGTAGATTAGAGAAAACATGATAAAGTGTCACCTGTGCAAATATGTGATCAGAATGAGATGAGGCCTGATGTTGGTCTAAGATCTTTCAACTAATTAGGAACTGTGAGCACAGAAATATTGTGCAGCACCATCTGGTGTTTGTTAAAAGGAAGTGCAACTGTTTCACAGGCTCAGAGCAGATGAAGTCCTCCTGACCTCAGCTGAAATGAAATGCTGTAAAGAAGCAGGCAGGAAGTGTCGTTTAGTTTTATTTTGAGAAACAGTTTGTGGAAACGTTAGCAAAAAGGTTAAGTTTTAGATCCTCTCTATCGGAGCATTTTCTGAACTTGACTGTCCTTCAGCAGGTTGATGAAAATAACACCAGTCTGTTTGACTCCATCTTGTTTTTCCACGTTGAAAACAAAAACTAGACTCTCAGTGCTTTGTTGTGTTGAAGTGCTGTTGTCATATTTAGATGCAGTGTATTATATGATCATTGTTTATATAAGCTGTGTATTAGACACAGCTTATATATTTAGAAATGGCTTTAAAGGTGCAGTATGTAACTTTTGTAAAGAAACAAATGGTAAAACTATCACTGTCACGGTATAGTATGAGACAAGATAGAATCTGTGAAAAAATTGAGCTCCTCCATCTTCTCCCTGAGCTGCTACTGCTAAACAAAAGAATGCAGCATTTCCAACCAATCAGAGCCAAGGGGAGGGTCTTATTGCTATCAGTCATCCTCATGATGGTGCTGCTAAATTGATGGCCATGCTAACTAGCCTTAACATTAACGATGGGCTTTGCTGAAGGGGAGAAGCTGTATGGCAGCAGACAGCAAGATTGGAAAGAGATGAGGGTTGAGCATCATACACGTAGGCTTGATTGGCAGCGCTAAGACCCACCTCTGGGCATGGATTAGATGTTTCTAGTTGGCACTGGGAGAAAGCTGAGGAACTTGATTTTATGTATGTCTCACACCATACTGTCACAACACATTGACAGTTTCAACAAATATGTAAAAATATATATTCATTATGAAAGTTACATACTGCAGCTTTCAATCATAGCTTCAGAGAAACAGAGAAATTACTCCCGCTCTTGATTGCAGACGAGTTACGGAGAGTTTCTCTTCTCAAGTACTATTCAGCTCAGGGTAAGCAGCTCTGCGCACACACTCCCCCTGTCCTCCAGCGCTCCCCTTGGAGCCGGGCTGACTGCGGGTTGGGACGTTCTCTGCCTCCACAGGTGTGCTGGAGTGGCCCTTCTGGACCAAGCTGATTGTGGTGGCCATCGGCTTCATGGGCGGCCTCATCTTCATGTACATCCAGTGCAAAGTCTACCTGCAGCTGTGGCGCCGCCTCAAGGCCTTCAACCGCATCATCACGGTGCAGAACTGCCCGGAGAAGAACCTGCACCACCCCCTCAGGCCCGGCCCGGCGCCATGTCCAACGGGAAGCACGGAGCTGTGGAGGTTCCCATCGCTCCGGCTTCGGCTTCGGCTCTGGCTCCCGCTCCGGTTCAGGACATGGACTCGGACTTGTCCGTGGAGGCTGCGGTGGCGCCAGACCCAAACCCCGTCTGAGCTCTCCTCCTGCATGCCGGACCTGCATGCTCTGCTCTGTTCAGAGAGGCAGGCGAGAGAGCAAGACGTGATTCAAGACTCAGGTGGTACTTTCTACTCAGCTGCAGCGATAACTGGTCTTTGAGATGCAGCAGATGAATCTTAGGTACTGATCCCGTCCAGGACAGCTGGCGTGATGTGAAAGGACAAAATGCAAGAGACCAGTAAGAAAAGAGAGACAATAAGAGGAGGACAGAAGAGAAAAGACGTGGTTTAATGGCTTGTTCATGCCATGTTATTGTATGCACTTTCTAAACCTGCACTGATAGAAATGATGTAGTTGAAAACTCCTGAGGTTGGGTTCAACCAGATGTCAGTGTGCTTCAAATACGCCTAGCAAACTGAAGACTGAGTTCACATATAAAGCTTCACACATCCCACATACACCAGACAATACATAACACAATAGACACATGATCAATATCAATGGATAATACAACTGACAGAAAATTAAATATTGAGAATATTCACTGAACTCCACAGCATTCTGGAGGATGTAGGCAAAGGATTAGCTGCTCCAGGCTAGCAAAGCAAAGTTGCTGGCATCAGGTGGCCAGGTAACAACCAGCCCCTCATTCTACGCTGTTTGCTTCGTACATAGTCTAGATTCTCGGCTGTTGAGAAACGATTGCTTCCTGGAGACATGGACTCGGGTGACGTTTTAAACTTTACCCAAATGCCAACGTTTCTCCATGACATATGTAATGCATTAGCTTCCTAGCTAGGAAGCTTCCTGAAAATTGTTTGCACTGTAAACAATCGTCCTCCGCTGCAAAGAGAGAAGTGCAGAGCTAAACAAGATGGCTGCCATTTGATAATTCAATATTTGGAAGAGAGACCAAATCACACACTGATCGACTTTCGTTCACTTCCCACGCTGCCATTGGTAAAACAACAGGCAAATCTAAAACAGTGCAGAAAAGGGTTAGGGGTCTTTCTGTTTCTGATTGGCCTGGTAGAAAATCTACTGGAGGACATTCAGTGTTGGAAGAAAGTCCAGACTGAAGGCTAGTGGGGTCAACTGACTTGCTCACTCATTGGTTACCTAGCAACAACCTGTTCAGTAACTTGCGCAGCAGGAGTGTCAGGTTTTGCCACAGTGTCTCATAACTTCTTAAAACTAAAAATCAGCATGAAGAGAAAACTGTGGATAAAACAGGAACAGGATTTTAGATATCTAAAACAAAAAACTAATCAGTAATTATCAATAGACTGATATAAAACACTTGTATGTGTTTCAGCCATATCGTCGAAATATCCAGGAGATGATAGTGTAGAAACGTACATTAGTTCAAATCCTCTCAGCCTCCACCTCTAAACGTCACATTTACACAATGACCAGACCCTCTAACTGGTTTTGTCTACATTGCAGAAGTATTCATGCCCCTGAAAATCCCTCCTGTCAAATTGGCAGATGTTGCTACAAGCTAGCTCCCCCCCATCAGTGTGTGAATGTGTGTGTGAAGGACTCTGGAGATGTAGAACAAAACTTTTACCGATATTTACCATTCTGTCATTACAGCCACAAAGTTCCTTCATTTCAACAGGATTTTATTTGATATACAAACATAAAATAAAGTTCTGGATGCGTTTTAATTTAGCCTCTCTTATGTGACACTACTAAATAAAATCCAGATCCAAATTCATATGAGACTTTGTCCATGACTTGAAGCACACCGACACCTTCAAACACTCTGGGACAATCAGGCCTTCAGACACCAAAGACTTGTAATTATTAAAGCATTAAGTTTGAATTCCAGTCCGAATCTAAATATGCGACCTTTGAAAATGTACTAGGGCAGTTTTGTTGTCGTTTGTGGTTCTTACTCTGCAGGTCAGTGATTTCAATGTCAATATGATTAGAGGTTTTACAGTTGCCATCTGTTGGTGTTTTTTTCTTTTGTTAGATTGCAGCCGTGTTTGTCTAAACCTTAAAAAGGGATGAATGTTTAATTTTCTCTAATTTTCTACAGATGTGATTTCCAGTGTCACAGGTCACACAGTTCAGGGGTCAAAGCGTGTTTATGTCTTCAATCCACCGTTCGTTCACAGCTCTGATTGGAGACGCTGTGGGTTACATGCAAAACCTTTTTTTTTTGTCTGTGCAATAAACGATGAATGTAGAACATCCAAAAAGCTGCTGCTGTTCTTGTTCTTAAATCAAACGAAAAAGGTTTAGGTGGCTGAATCTGAAGGTCTAGCACCATCTTGTGGACAGTCGTGGCAGAGCAGCGCGATCCAGTCAGACTGAGGCGTTAGTGAGACTCTGGCATCTCCTCCTCTTCATCATCTTCATCTGCTCTATCAGCATCTTCATCATCATCATCATGCTCCACCTCCTCTTTTTCCTCCGTCTCAGCCTTTGTGTCCAAAACTTTGCTTGAAACTTTTCGCATTTTTATGTTTGGAAGTTTCTTCAGATCTCCAGTCCAATCTCTGGAAAAAAATTTTAAAAAATTTATTCGTTTTTTTTTTCTATACCTGAGAGACAATAAAAGAAACCAGCCTCCTAGCACCAAAACTTGATCGACAAACGTCTTTTCAAAATTGCCGTATTTCCATTACGCACATTTATTTTTGAAATGTCAAATTCATGCAATTAAATGGTCAATGGAAACGCAGCTATGGAGGTCAAAAGGGTGATATTTTTCCTCATCTGACTGTAAAACTTCCCACCAGCAGCTTGCCAATGTGAACAGCTGCAGTTTGAAGGTGTGCATTTTGCAGGAGAGATTTGTTTTTTGGTTGACACCCTCTCAGTCTGATATTAAGCTTGTTTCACTGTGAATAGTTGCGGTAGCTCACTTGTTTGCTCCTGACCAATGTCCTCTTTTGTGATGGTAAGAGTTTGGGTCAGATGGCTTGAGTCTAGGACACGACTGTGTGTTTCATTATGATCCGTTAAATCAAAACTGGACTTGGAAAGGATCAGTTAGGTCTAATTAGTGTGCCTTAAAATCTGACCTGAATAATTTCAGATGCTTGGTGTTGATGATGTCTGGGATCTCTGAAAAACAAACAAAAACAACAACAGGGAAAGATGGAATCTGACTGTAAATATCAATGTGCACAGCTGCTTTGTGTCTCCAGCAGAGACTCACCCAACCCAGAGCCATCAAACTGCGCCCGCTCTCGCTCTACGCTCTGTTTGATGGCCGCTTCTCTGGCGCTGTGGAGACGACCCTGACGACCCTTGATCCCGTTCACCAACTCGATCTGCTCGAGCTCCGAGTCGAATCTGTGGAGGTACCTGAACATTCCAAACAAACATAATCAGCCCTATAAATACGGCTGAGAGAGGAGAGGAAAGCAGAACCAATGAACTCAGGCAGTGCTGGTAACTCTGAATCTGCTGCTCTGACTTAAACTCAACATTCAGAGATCATAGAAATCCTTCAGACATGGACACATTTAAATCATGGAAGGTTCTCCAAGGTCTAGAACTACTTATCCAGATATATCAGTTATAAATGGTTGGACAAGAAACCAATACTTATCTCGCAATAGACGCATAATATCAGTTAATAACCATCTACAGTAAGACTTTGAAGAATTTGGAATTAATGAGTTACAACATTTAATTTCCCTTTGGGCTCAATTAAGTATTTTTGAATTGAACTAAACGTCTGGGAAGAGCCAGCAGAACCGGGTCTGGTACCTTTCAACAACCTCACAGGCATCTCTCTTGGTGTAACTCGTCTTGTTAGGATCCAGTTGACTCTGAAACCACAGCAGCTTCTCACCTGTGATTTATAACGGGAAGAAAACAGTGAGCTCACAAGCCTCTAGCTTCATAACAACAATGATTACTATTCTTATATTTTTTATTATAAATAAAACCACAAACTCGCCTATGTTGCTCAGGCGTGTTGCTTTTTCACTCTTCATCCTGTAACATGAAAGAAACGCCAATTAGCCTAAAGCGGTCCAAACAGCTGGAAGCAGCGCCGGTTCTGGTTCTCATTGACTTTCCTATCCTTCCGCTTCAGCCGGACTTCCTCCCGGTTCAGGTAAGCGGCTTTCCTGCTGAACGGATGGACGACTTTGTCCGCAGCTTTGCTCTTCTGGGCCTTCGGCTGAGGAACACAGAAACAACCAAACCAACCATCAGTTCTCCGTCTTTCTAACCGCGGCTGCTGTCAACACACAGCAGACTCACGCTGCCTTACCATCTCGCTCTCAAGAGTACGCGCGTGGAGCTTGTGTTGACAAATGAACAGGAAACGGAAATGGTCCTTCATTGAAATACGTCCCGGAAGAGAATTCGCTTGCTGCGATTTTGTTCTTGAGTTCCGGGTCACTTGGTTCAACAAATTTAAAGAACCGTGTCTTTCGACTCCGAAAAACCCTTAACATAGCAGCACAGCTACAACACAAACCCGGTCATCTTCTTAAAAACACATTTTGTTAATTAAACACTAACTCAAAATTAGCACTGGATGCGAAATTAAACCGCATATTTTTATTTGGGTTTTACAGCAAGTTGGACTCACTCTCTCCTTTTTGTATAATTCAGTGAGTACGAAACGTTTATTCATTGATTCATTATTTTAGAAATTTGGTATATTGTCTTTCCTGTATTTAGTAGGCGATGTAGTAGATAAATTGTGAATGGATGACAGAGATAAAAATAACCATGAAAATAATTCAATTTAATTCAGTTCAACACAATCATACAGATGAACATTTTTAAGCAGTGCATCAAGTTTGGTTTATTATTTAAATTAGCTAAAATGTTTCTATCTAGGGAAGCCTAAGGGATTGCATTAGAAGAGCACATAGCGACAGTTGTGAGGAAAAACTTTAACAAGAAGAAACCTCCAGCAGAACCAGGACCTGGAGCTGCCATCTGTCAACACCAACTGCAGGTTGAGAAGACAGAGCAGAGACACAAATAAGAAACGGATGATCCAGGTGTGCTTTCTGTGTTAATGAAAAGTAAAAAGTTAATAGCAGGAGAGGGAGAACATTTAGTGCTTGGCAACATTATCAGCCTGCATCCCTCCCCAGAAAGTAGAATGCCAGACCCAACAGCTTCTATTGGGAGACAAATACGGAGTGAAACATTAAATTATACTTTGAAATAACAGCAAGTAATGCAAATTGGAGAGCAGTAGAAGAATAAAGTAGAAGAATGAGGACAAGTGGTCAATTTTTTGTTTAGCAGTCTAAAGCCTAAAGCAGCATTGCATCTATACACAAAAAACAGCAACAAAACATTCACAAGAAAGAGACAAGCAAAACACAGACTGCGCTCTTCAGGATTTAACCTCATGTGTTCATCAACATCTCACCTGATGTCATTTAAAGCAAGTATAAACTGAGTTTGAATGTATTTTAATTGGACCTACAATCTAATAGTAATGTTTGTAGTTGACAAATTTAACTAATGTTTGTAGTTGACAGATTTATATTCAACTAGATTATAGATAAATCCATTATCTAAAGGCTGGTGCTTCTTTCCAGTAGTCATTAGACAAAAATGATGGAGATGGAGACGTTCTATGTTGTTTGTTGGGATTAAGTTGTTTTTCAATGACCATTTTCAATGGATTAGAAAATGAATGTTTTGCTTTCATTTTAAAATGAAGTGAAAATGGCACAACCTACTAACCTTAGTTAAATACAGTAGTTGAAGTGTTTTCTGTTGGTATAAAAATGTTTTTTAGACCAACAAAATAGAAAAGATGACTCAAAAATTTAGGAAATTAATTCTACATCTTTCATTTTTAAGGCAAATGTCTGGAACCCTGTTGCGGACCTACACTGACTGGTTTATTTGCTTTGTCTCATTTGTGTAATTGTCAGTGTTCAGTATTAAACATCCAATTCACTCCCAGGTCAGATCGTGGCATGTTCTAAAATTGGCAAATCAAAAAAGA
Source organism: Gambusia affinis (assembly GCF_019740435.1). Taxonomy (NCBI): domain Eukaryota; kingdom Metazoa; phylum Chordata; class Actinopteri; order Cyprinodontiformes; family Poeciliidae; genus Gambusia; species Gambusia affinis. The sequence goes on along the minus strand of NC_057871.1, from coordinate 28,985,929 downwards.
ACTTGTTGAAAAACAAAACATGTTGATTTAAATGAAAATCAGTCAAGTTCCGATTTGCTGCACACTTGATGGTAAAGAGAGAAAACTGCGTCAGAGTTCTTAAAATAAATCTGGGAAGAAGTGAATTGCTGTAAAATCTTTCGTCCCTGTTTAACAGTCACTGCAGGCTGAGGACAAAGTTCAACTTTCAACGAGTTAAACCTCGTTTCAGTTCGCTTTACTTCACTATCTGCACCTGAAAGTTTGTCTAAAAAAAAGAACCAACAGCAACTTTAGAACATTATGGGGTTTTTTTCTGTAAGACGTAGATCTAGTTAAAAGCAGATATTTACATGTACAGTAAAAAAAAAAAAAAAAAAAATTTTTTCTTTCTCACTGTCTGAAGTTAGATTAGACCAAACCTTTTATGTTTTAGTTTAGCTAGAATTGCTAACTTTATTTCTATTTTCTAAATGTTAGAAAATGTGGTGAGAACATATTTTAGGAATTTCTTTTATTAATTTTTTTTTTTTACTTTCCTGAAATTCAAAAGTTTACATACATTTTGTCAGTATAAGGGATTCCTTCCTCAAGTGTCTCTTAACCTATTGAGAGAAGCTCAATTGTTTGAACATACATTCAATTAAATGTATGTTAATTGAATTGTATGCAATTAACATACATTTGAATAGATAGCCAAAAGTAGGAAAAGTTGATGAGTTTTTCTTCCATTTGCATTATTTTCCATCCACTGTTGGGTTCTTAGATCACTCAACTCTACTAAATCAACCAATAATTCTGGCATAAAAAGGCTTTAACTCAATCGATGAACCAGTGCTGTGCTGACGTCTAACAGAAAACAAGCAATAAAACCCAAATAACTCAATTTTGCCTTTGGATCTCTTGGCCATTTCCAACCAGCAGTCTGAGATAAATGCAAAGTTTGATCAAATGTCTTCAGCTTTATCTGCCACGTCTGATAAGGCTTAATAGGAATCACGCTGTGGGCTTGCATGATGTCAGGTGGTGCTTCATGCATAATATCAACAGTATGGTGCTGTCAAAACGTACTGTGTGGGTGAGCGCCCAGACACATACACACACCAGATTGTTGGGTTAGAGTTACTAAAAATGTCCAGTGTCACAGCAAAAGCACAAACATTAAAAACAGCAGAGAAAATATCCTCTCCCCCCTCTTCAAAATCAATACAAGGTTGAGCTAAAAACAAAACACAGAAAACAGGCAATCATTTTTCAGACAATTGAAGTTGAACATTTTCAGCTGTCTTGTGTTGCCTCGCTAGTCCACATGTTCACATCCATGAGTTCAAAGTTACTGAAGTAAAGGAACTTCTCCACGATCATCTCATGTATTTGGCCTGAAGCAGCTGTCGCTGTGTGAGCTGCTCATCTTCCCATAGAGACATTTCTCTCTGCTCCTCCAACGTGTCTTCATCTCAATTCTGGACCACATGGAGTCATTTGACGTCGCCCAGCTCTTGTGAAAACCAGCCTTCCGAGGAAATTCTCCAGCTGTTTTGCTCCTCAACGCCACTTCTTGTGCAAAAAAAATGAGGCCTGCTTGACTGATAAGACTGGCTGCAGCAGTCGTGTTCAAACACGCCCCGTCTCCGTCACTGACCTGCCTGGCAGAAAACCACGTGGAGCCTTGTCTTTTTGTTGAAAGTAGGCCAGCGAACCCAGAGATAATCACAGAGGCATGACCCTCGGATGCGTGGTTGCTAATCCACCGCGCGCCGTTCTTCCTGGACCCTGCAGGAAGGACACAACTGTGAATTGAGAGGCGCCTCGCTGTGGCTGTTTGACAGGAGACACCTGACCTGCTGCCATTCGCCGAGCGATTTCTGGAAGGAGTTCTTCCTTCCTCAAAGTTAACTCTCTCTGCCCCCCACCACTCCGCCTTGGTGCCGTTGCCGACCTGACTAACAGGAATGTGATCGCTGTGCAGATCAGGAGCCGTCAGACTTGTAGCAACAAGCACACACTCTGCTTGTTGCATCACATCTGAGAGCAATCGGCGTGAGTCTGTGGGTGTGTTTCGTGTGGCTTGGTTTTAAAAAAAAAAACGTTAAGTCAGATCAGGAAGTGTGATGCTGTGACAGGACAGGAGGAAACAGGCTCAGAATGGCAGTGTGTGTCTCTGCTTGATAACATGACGGCCCCCCGGCTGAAGACCCCGGCTCTGTTCCTGCTGCTGCTGCTGCTCAGTGCTCTGACCTGGACAGGTAGGCCCACAGAAAACAGCTCTGTCATTGTCTGTCTCCACTCCCATGCTGCTTTCTCTTTTTCTTTTTTTTCTTTTTTTTTTTTTTTGCTCTGATCCTCCATGACTTTATTGCCACACGATTCTCCAGTTTTGGCTGAAAAGTCCGGGTCTGAGGGGTCTTCCATCGAAAAGCACAAGGCGTTCCTTCCAGGCTCATCTTCTTTTCACGTAATCTTCTTCATGCCAGAAACTCGTTGTGGAATCTGCTTTCTCTGTCCTGAGATAAGCCCCAGCCTGACTCCTCTGTTCCAAATTTCACAACTCATCGACCGCTCAGATAATTAGGTGACCAGATTAAAGGAAGAAAGCAGAAATCTTTTGGGAACGGCTCCTGTTTGGGAACGCCACCTTCATTCCGTTTGATTAGTGAACTTGGTAACTCTTTTTTTTATATATTTATCTTTATTGCAACTGGTTGCTCAGACGGAAGTCCAGAGTTCCTGTGTGACTCATTGTTGATGATGTTTTGTTCATCAGTTTTTCTTTTCAGTTGCTAACATGCATAAGTAACATGTGTAACACTTTCCCGTTGTTGGCACATAGTAGTACAGTCAGTTCTTAGAGCTAATGTTGTAGCTCTGGCAGTTTCCTTCAGATGATGTTGATGATAGTTTGTATCGTTACATCAAATTTGTTTCCTGTGGTTTTGGAATCGATTTTGAATGTCTGCAGCAATAACTAAAACGTCAGCTTCTTCTTTGTTGAGCTCAAAGGACAAAATTAAAACACAATTAAAATTCCCCCAGTGGTTCTGAGGTGAATGTCCTGTCTCCTGATGACGCCACCCAACGAGTGGTGCTCCGATCCACTTTTTTCACTTCCTGCACCAAAATCAATATCTGAGGTTTAGTATCGGCCGATACTAAACAGAGCTCTGACGTCGCTCAGAGCACGAAGGATAGAATTAGACTGAACACATTTGTCCTTAAGGGCCTGGCACATTGTCACTGATACCCAGCATAGAAGTTTTTTTCAATATTGGGACTCATACAGATATTAATATCAAATCGGTGCATCTCTATAACAAACTGTAACACATAAACATTTCAAAAAGTGAGGGACCTTCAATGTGGAACACCATAGATTAGACTGTGACTTTCTGAGTTACAGTATTTACAGAGAATTTTCTGTTATGAGAAATTAAATTAGGACAATTCCAGGAATCAGAGTTCTGAGATTAAAATGTCTAAGATGCTTATTAGTGTTACTAAAAAGAGTCAGTGTGTTTTTTGTATTCATGTTAGTGTGCAAGTAATGTGAGATGTTTCATTGCAGCATTTTGTCAAGAAAATTCATCAAATCAAACAAAAACCAATGGCAGTACAACAGAAAGTCAGGTTTCTACTGCAACTCCTCCAAATATTCCAGGTAAGACAAAATAATAGAATCCCAGCAATAATGCTGATTGAATGAATGCAGACAGATTTTGCTGTTAGTCTCACTGTTTAACTTTGTCCATTGATTCTAATGTTGTTTCTAATAAGTGTTAAAATTTGTTCAGTAAAGCTTGCAGTGCTGGGAATAATGATCTTTGGAAAGATTGAACATTTTCCCAGATTTACTGTCTCAAATCGCATTATGTGAAATTGGCTAAGAGATCCAACATATACGTACAATACAGATCGGAAAGTATATAACGTTTCTCTGGTAAGACTAAAACTGAACCTTATAGTAATAGGAGAATATATTTCCTGTTGTTAAATTCAGTCTCATCCTATTAAATATTTCAGTATTTATTGTGATCTATTGACAGAAATAGACAAACAAAGAGAGAACTGGAGGATCAGTTTGTTTTGATCACTCAGATTTAGGATAAATGCATTTTCAAGGCGCTTCAATAAAGAAACTCTTACAAAATTATATCTAAAAAAATATTTTCAAGATATTCCACTTCATGCCAGTTATACAGACAGCTTCAGATTCAGTGTCTGAGTACCACCACATCTCACCAAAGGCATTTCCTTCTTTATTTTGTGGAAGTTTCATTTTTCTCCTGTGTGTATGTGGGAGTGTGCATCGGCGTGTGTCTGTGTGTGTGTGGGCGTTTGCGTGTGTGCGTGTGTGTGTGTGTGTGTGTGTGTGTTTATGCGTCATTTCAAATAGACATTTCTATATGTAGAAAAACACTGAGCTGAGCTGCCCAGTCTAAAAACATGTTGTGTCTTTGATAAATGTTTTGATAAATAACAAAAAAGATGCAAAACAAATAAAAATGACCCCAAATTCAGTTAAATTGGGCAGGAATCCTGCTTGTGGTGATAAGAATCATGAAGAGTCATGTTGGAAATTAATTTAGTCTGTTAATCTCAGTGATGTTCTGACTATGATTAAAATACATCTTTTAAACTGAAAATATAAAATATAACAAACCCTAATCTGTGTGGTCCCCTAATTATAGGAGGTTATTGTTTGCTTTTTAATATTAATATTTTATCCTTTTAATTTTATGAAAGGAAAATTAAATTAATCAGAACAAACAGGGAACCCAACACAACCTGTCAGCTTTTTAATTGATCCTAAACTAGAAGGAAGTCACTTGAAGTCGTCCATCTGCTCTCTGCTCTCCTGGTCTGTGGATGTTTCTGGGCCACATTTTCCACGCTGCACAAACACTGCTAAGGGTTAACTGGGCCTTTAGTCTCATCTTTCTTCACCTCCTCCATTCTGGCAGGCCTCAAGTTGAATCTGAGAGTTTGTCAGTGTTTTGCAGTGTGACACAAACTGATAAAAACACATTTCTGTTGATTCTGCCTGTTTCAGAGAATGATGACATCACCGCAAACGCAGCAGAACCGGAAGGTAAATCCACAGGTCCTTCTCTGTTTTATTAGATCCTTCTGTGTGATTCCAATTTCTTTTTACTTAATTACTTTTGTTTTATTTATTTACTGCTGAAGATCCTGAACGATCTGGTTCAAATGAATCTGGTAAGTCGAGTTATTTGTTTTGCATCGTATGGATGATGTCTGTGGTTCTGGTAGATGGATGCATAAAAACTAACCTCAAAGTCAAAGTGCTAAAATGCTTCAAATGTTTTGATCAATTGATCTTTTCTCTGACACATTTCTGCAGATACTTCACCAGAAATTGTGCTTATGACTGATCAATCAGGAACTAGCGACGATGAAACTCTTGACCAATCCATCCTGATTGGTGCGGTTGTGGCGGGCGCAATCATTGGTGCCATCATTATTGTTGGCGGTGTCATCTGGTGCAGGTGCAGTAAAAACGCCGGGAACCAAGGTGAGTCTGCTGCGATGGGGAACCAGAATAAAGAGACGAAACATTTGGTCTTTTCTGTCCATGGTCCAAATGAATGTTCAAAACGTCTAAAACATCAGAATCTGAGTTTATTTACCGACACTGGGTGCAAAACGGGGAATTTAACCTCAGTTTCAAGCATTCAGACATTAACTATAAGCATATATATACTCAGAGGGGAAAAAGGGATAAAAGAAACAGTATGTACATGTGTTTGCAACCAACCTTGCATCAGTGAAGGTCTCCGTCTTTTATCTGTGCCAGCCTCACAGACTTTCATATGGCGACAGATTTAAGCTGCTGCTGCAAAACTGATGAAACTGTCATAATATCTTCTCCCTTTCTGACGGTTTGATAAATGGTTTTCTGAAGGCATATCTAAAAGGATCTCAGGTTCAAAGATCATTCAGACCTAACAGATTCCACACTGATGTTAGTTAGTTAGTTAGTAAACAATAACAAAATCAAATATTAGAACAATCTGGTGATCGAACAGCTTAGGTCGTCCTACAGCAACCACTGCAGTTTTTCTTTCTCACTTTATTTTTTTAATATATATTTTTTTATCTACAGCTCTTAAGTTTGCACTACCACTTTTCAGTCTGTGTTTGAGGTCTGGGATTTAACTAGGCCACTGAAGCAAGTTTCAGCTGCCAGTCTAGACTACCTTGAGATTTCAATTGAAGATATAAAGGGCTTTATCAAGAAAATGGAGTATTATTATTGTTATTATCATTACAAAATAGTTTATAGCAATATTAATAGAGCAATTTTCCCCAGCAGTCTGGCTGCTGTTTGTGAGTGGATGTCGTCAACATTATGCTGTGCTATTTTAAATGATTATCACTTTAACTGTTAGATGTACTTTTTAAAAGCTTATCTAGGGGACCAGTGCTGTGAATTAGCTGTTGCTATTGCACTATGACGCAAACATGGAGTCCACCAGCGTCAGCTGCTTGTTCAACAATGATTAAATACTTTTTTATTCATGGTTTCTTCTGTTGTGTATTCATTGTCCAGTTTACACAATCACAATACAATACCTTCACCTTTTTAAATTCTGCACCTGAAAATTAACTATGAAAAAACTAAAACTATTACTATAAACACTAGAGGCTAAACTAAAACTGAACAATATTCAACTAATAAAGACCAAAAACACTAAAAACTCATTTAAACAAACTGAATTAGACAAACAAAAAGTCACAGCTTAATAAAACTAGACTGTCATAAAAAACCCCAGCACTGTTACAACTCTGGTTGTAATAAAACGTGTTTGCACTGAAATCCTCTGTTTGGATTTCACCAAACATAAATAATATTTACTAAAATCTATTTCATTCAGTGGCCACTTTGCAAACGTTCTGCTGTCATGTTCTATTTTAGAGGAACTCTGTCAAACAAACTGCACTTGTTCCTTCTTCTTCTATTAGTCACTTTGTAAACTTTAACATTGAACATCCAAACTGAGTCACTGTTAAGGAAACTGGCTGTTTTTAAGGCCTTTAGACCAACATGGACATTTTGAGCAGTAACCAGGGTTGTTAGGAAATCTGTCAATATCCTGTTTTTTTGTTGTTTTGTATTACAAACAAAAATCTGAAAAGTGTGGTGTGCATATGTATTTAACCCTGTGATGTAGGGAGAGCCACCGCTCCCTTCAGCTACAACTGTGCATTTCAAATGTTAAAATTCTTCATTAGATTTTGGTCCAGGAGATTTGAAAGATGACGGTTTTGATCTGAAGCCTTTGCTGCAGCTCTGGTTGGATGTTCAGGACGGATGTTCTTCAACCAACATTTAGCTGCAACAGGCTCCATCAGAGGACTGTCCTGGCTTTAGCGTCTCACGTCTCCCGGTTGACTCTAACTAGCTTTTCAATCTCAAATGAAGAAATGCATCTCAGCATAATGCAGCCACTGCCATGTTTCACTGGATGGTGTGTCCAGCCGCCCCCATGCATTGTTAGCTTCCTGTCTTACAAAAAGTTACATTTTGGTCTCATATTTGAGGAGAGCAGCTTCTTCTGTACCTTCCTACTGCTCTCCCACAGAGGTCAGATTTATGCAGCCTACAGTTACTGTGTTGAGTTTCCACAGTCCTGTTGAAAATAACATGCCATGTTCATTTAGGACCATTTAGGTTTATTATAGTTTTGGGCTCTTCATTGTAGCTTAGTTTTTATTTTGTTTTGTATAATTCTGTTAGTTTTCATTAGTTTTTAGAGTGTGTTTGCTAGTTCTTATTAGTTCGTACTAGTTAAATAGTTTTTTCATTTGTAATTCAAGAATAATTTCAAAAGGTCAAAATATTGTGTTGTGATTACGTAATTATATAATGGGTAATGAATACTCAATTCAATTCAAAAATGAATTGAATACGTTTTTAAAAAATGAATTCAATTATTATTGAACAACCAACTGAGTGTTGATTTCTCCCAACGTTTTCTGTCGCCATATTGTAGACTATAAATGCTGCCATGGAGTCCCATAACTTGACAACAGTTGACTGATAGTGTAGGGGGGAAAATGAATTAATCTGTTTTTTAGCATTTTGAATTGATGTGAAATTTACACAGAAATGAAGGACATTGCATCTACAATTTCAATATCTTTTAGCTAGTTTTACAAACGGCCCATATAGTCCTGGTGAGCCTTTCCCCAGCAATCGCTGGTTTTTATCTCAGTTAACAAATTATTTTCTCAATTTCAGTTGTCATTATTTTGTTAGTTTTAGTTAATTATACTAATGTTGTGTAGGACTTCCCTGATATTTGCTCATTTTAGTCCTTTAGTTTAACCCAGAGTCAGACCAGAGGTTATGACCAAACCATACAACAGTATCAATCAAAACAAGTGTAACTTTTCTAGATCTGTGACAGTAATTCTGTTTTGTTTTTGGGTTTTTTTGTTCTGCTAAAAGTGACCTTATCTTTTTGGCCTCTCTTCTAGAGCTTACAAAAGAAGACCCACATTTAGACGGACCAAGTTCAGAGAAGGTTCCTATGTAAGTTGAACCGTCTGCTGATGTGAAATGCTGTCGGCTATCAGGCAAAATAATCTTTTCTCTCCACTGTGTTGCAAAAACATTACCCTGCTGCTGTAATTTCCTGTTAATGCAACCAAGCTGGTGTGCCATTCTTGTGGTCAGAATAAACGTCTGAAATGTTTCTCGCAAATTCTGAAGACAATCCGCGCACGCGCGCGCGTGTGTGTGTGTGTGTGTGTGTAAGGCCAATGTTTGAAGAAGACGTGCCATCTGTGCTGGAGCTGGAAATGGACGAACTGGACCAGTGGATGAAGAAAGACAGTAGGTTTAATCTATTTTTGTTACAGTAACAAGAGTCATAAATAAACAAGAGGTTATAGTTGTAATCATTTCCTCTCAAAAATAAATCACCACATTTACTCACCTAACTATTTCTCCATGTAAACCTGGACTTTATGAAGGAAATGTTTATGGTGGGAAATATTTTCTGGGCTTCTCTCTGGCAGCTCTGTGTGATGAAATAGTTTGTCCAGCAGAGGTCAGTGTTGCTCTGAAGCAACAGCTTTCTGAGGCATCTGCTTCACCTGTAAAAACTGCGATCATGTAAAAAACAAAAACTTGGAAATGCAGTTAAACATTTAGTTCTTTATAAATAACTGTTTATATACCTTTGTCAATCTGTGATAAAGTGATTGTGTTGCAGGCAAATGACAAACAATGACTTGGGTTTGATCACTAAATCAAAGATATAAGCAGAAACGTTTATGACATTAAATATATAAAATAAATATAAAAAATAATTTAAACGGGAATTAGTATACGGGAATATATATATATATATATATATATATATATATATATATATATATATATATATGTATGTATATAAATGGTGTTTATTTTGTTAAGCTACTTTACTAATTTCATACAGTTCTGTAACTCCGTTTTTATTTCATTTTTTTTTTAATTTCATATTCTTATGGGAGGGGGCGGGGTTTTCTCTGTGGGGCGGGGCTGCGACCTTCAGCATCTGTGCGACCTTCAGCATGTGGGTGTAATGTGACAGAGGGACCACAAGGAGGAGACACAGGAACTCCATGTGTGTCTTCATAGATTATCTTTTCATATTACATTTGTAAAAAAAGAAAAAAAAGAAAACTTGTTTGCAACAAATAAAAAAAACACATTTTGATGAAAGTTGCCTACTGCAGCTTTACCTGAAAAAAACAGAAAAGAGAATGCCTAAAAGTCTAAATTTACTTTATCTCTGAATAAAAGGTAGAAAGCTTAACAAATAGTAAAAAAAGAAATGATTTTCTGAAAATTTACTGAAAATGATTTTAAAAAGCAGTAAAACTGAAGAAAAACACAAAAATACCCTAAAAGCCTGAGAAACTGTTAATCATTGAAAGAGCTGAAGGAATGGGCAACGGTTTGAGACTTACAATGTATTTACTAATCCAAGAAATAGAGAATGTGGATAGATATTATAAAAATGCATTCATGGACATTTTCAAATTCCTTTAGTCCTTATGGAAAAGTGGTTCATTTAGAACAGCCACAGAGTGAAAAATGATCAATGAAGTGAAAACCTGCAGCCCCAGAAGCCCTAAATATCGACTATTAGCAGCACTCCCCATGTCCCAGCGAATTAATAACATGCAGGTTCTGGCACAGTAAACCCACACCGTCACTGTGATGGGTTTGTAGTGATGCACACTGCCGCTCTGGGCCTAGCTGTGGCCAGTGAACTGTGGACACTTTCGTCATCTCTTGTGTCTGGGAGCACAAGCCCTCCTGACATCTGCTAGCGATTACGACAGGCATGCACACTTGGAAGTGTGGTGCAACCAAACCCTGGAGCGGTGCTGCTTTACTGGAAGCGCTGGGAAGTGAGGTCAAGGTCCAGTCGGCTGACTGCTGACCAATCTGGTTTACAGGCTGTTTTTTTTCCCAGGCTTTTACTTCCAAAGCCGACTAAAGGTTAGCCTCCTCTTTGTACACACACGGGGTTATGTAACAGATCTGAAAACAGAAGTATACGTGATGTTGTTGCTGCTGTTGCTGCTGTTGCACAATGCGATGCCATCCTCTGCAGCAGCTGTGCTCCGTTTGTCAAACCTGGCAAATTCCTCCCTCACTCAAGCAAAGACTGTGTGTCAGGGCCAGTGCAGATAGAAAATAAAAGGAGTAAGTCAAATTTTTTAGATTAATCTCAGAAATATTCTGGAAAAAACTGAATTTTTTGAGATATCTTTTTGACTTTTGGAATTGAGTTTTGAAAGTTGTTTTCTTTTTTTTACTAGAAAATTTCTGACTTTTTTCTAGCAAATTTTCAACTTTTCAAGCTTGGAAATATCCTTGTTTTGTCTCAAACTCTCTGAGATTAATCTAAAAATTTCTGAGATTTTTGGTGGAAATTCATTTCTCTTCTTTTTCTGTCTACAATGGTCCTAATATGCAGAGCAAATGCAAAACAGAGCTTCACATTAGGGAGCAGAAGAAGCAAATCAACTGTGGCTGAACCTGCTTGTAAGGCGATTTTTTTTCCCTCCCGAAGCAAGTTAAGCAATAGAATTTTCTTCAAAATAAGAAACACTTTGGTCCAACACAAACCTTATAAACAGACAATCCTAAAAACCCGAGGTAAACCTCTCTGAGTGTTTCAGAGTCAAATGGTCCAGTTTCAACCTGTTCCCTCCACTCGATGGGAACCGCCAACTGAAGCGAAAATGTGTTGAGCAGGAAGAAAACGAAGAATCTGTTCACTGCAAAACCAACGCAATAAATAAAGAGGTCATAAATGTTCTTATTACACCTTGATAGTGTAATGCTTCCATTTTTTTGTCCTCGTTTATTTCCTCCAACAACTGGAAGCTGTCACAGCTGACACTAGTGGAGCCAGGGCTGCTGTTTTGGAGAACGTGTTCGTAATATTTTCTGTTTGTTAATAATTATTTTTGAAATGATGATGTCATTGGTTGTTAAGACTTGTACTATTTCCACTGGCTTTTACTTGATGTAGTAAATGACAGTTTTCACAAGTTGACATTACTAAGCTGTGTCAGCTTCCAGCTGCTACCACTGGAAGCGCCATTACTAGCTGCCACTGCCACGGACTGAGCTTCCTGTCTCTCCACACAAGAGAAAGTTGTTCATCTAACAATATTCCATAATTCTGTCATTATTATTCCTAAAGTTCCATCAAACCGATGGGTGGAAATGATCTGTAGTCAGAGGAAAGCTGTACTTGTCAACCAGAATTTCACAAGATACTCAAAATGACCATGATTCACACCTTTAAACATTCCCAGATATTCAGTGACCAAATAACCTTCGATGTAAATTACCAGGGAGTTTTATGGATGCGGGTGTTTTTGTTGTTTATTTCAACTCCACATGTCTGTTGTTAACCTTTCAGTCCAGGTCTGACTCTTGCTCCTTTTATTTCTCCATCACAGGTTAGAGGATGACACATCCCAGACTGTGCATCGCTTCCATCTGTCATATTACAACTCTTTCTTGACTAATTTCCCCCAATCCGGAGTTTACAAATGTGTCGGACGCAGCGAAGCGTCCGACACAAAGGAGCTGCACCTCAGAGCTCTGATGGAGCAACAACTCCTGGTCGTCCCTCAGTGGAGATGAACTGCTACTAACGATGTCGTTACTTATGCTTTGTTTAATGTGTTTCATTCATGTCCATGCACAGTGTTTCAATGCACATTTCATCTGATCTTTTACACATAAAAACAGGAGAAAAAAAAAAAAAACTCAACCCAATGTGTCCTCAGTGTCTCTAGATTCACACAGTTGCTCTGTGTGTGTTCAGCTCGGCGTGTAATGGGAAAAGAACCTTCCCCAGTCCTTCCAGATGACTGCTCACTGCTCCCCCGGTGGCTTTGCCTCTTGCTCAAATGTTACATGACTCCCTCCAGCTGCAGGTTGTAATGACTGTGGACAGGCATGACGGAGAACATCTGTTTGTTATCGTTTGCAGAACAGCTCTGGATTTACACAGAGATCGTTTTTATTCCAAGTCTCTGAGTCGTCGAAGCAATGAGACTTCGACATTCGAGGCTTTTGATAAATTATTGGCCACTTCTCCGAAGCGGCCCTCTAAAAAGCGACTGTTGGCCAGATAAGAGGTACCAGATGATTATCTGGACTAAATTCCTCTGACTGCCTGACGCTCCTCACAGATTTTCTTCCCCGCCGGTTTTGCCTGTGAAAGTTGTCGGATGGGAACGAGTAAACACTGATGCAGATGTGAGACCTTTCAGATTCAGGCAGTGTCTTATGTGAACTCGCACTGTAAATATTTCAATGCCAAAATGTGTTATTGTGACATTTCTGTAAATATATAACGTGTGGAGTTTTGTTTGGCTTGTGAAGCTCTTCAGTTCCATGATTAAAGTGTCGCGATGAAAAGACGATGTGCTATGCTGTCTTTCATTCAGATTATTGGTTGGATGGATCTTTAATAATTTAGAGATTCGTGACACGAATCTCACAAGCCTGAGTCTGGCTTTGGTTCCACATCATTTGGCTCTATTAGCTCTTTGCCCTCTCTAGGTGACCTTTACTTTGGTAAAACTCCACAACAAAACCCTCCTATAATCCCATTGGATAGATTCTCCTGGCTCCATAATGAGCCACACCTATGGATGGATGGATGGATGGATGGATGAATGAACAGATGGATGAATAGACGGACAGATGGCAGCAACACCCATTTTTAATCTTTTCTTCCTCAATAAATGCCAACGTTAATATCCATATTTGGTCCTTTTTCAACATTTGGAGCCTTTCATGCGATCCCAGTGTTTCTAAACCTCGGGCCTCAGCGTGTGGTCCGGTCCAGTGTTGAAAATCCACTGCTGAGCCTGTCTGCTTTCCTCTCTGAGTCTGACCGTCTGATGGCGGTTTGTGCAAAGCTGATTACATTCACACCCAGGGAGGGTCTGAGGGCGCGGGAACAGACAATCCAAAGCAATGAATACAAATGAGAAACGAGGATCTGGCTGCAAACACAGTGCTGCAGGTCTGACTCACTGCTCACACAAACTGACCCCCGAATCACTTTCAGCCTGATCCAATGTTCTCCAATTTTATTTGGTGTTTATTGGAAAATCTATCAAATTATGTTCTATCCTCAAGTTTTTAGTAATTCTAATAATTAAGATTTCTTTGAGTGTTCTTGATGTAGGGCCACTTTGTTTTTCCTCCAAACATTTGTTATTGCACCAAATCTCATTCCTAAAACTGGTCTCATTCTGGTCTCTGCTTGCAGAAATCAGAACATTTTACAGAAGAATCTGATTGTGGCCAGACTGGTTTACAAGTAAGCAACGCTACAGTTTCTCATTAAGCACAACTTCCGATTTTCATCAAATTTTCACTGCACCAGGTGAGAGAAGAAACTTACACAAGAGTGAGAGAAATAAGACGATTTTTTAAGAGGATGGGTACAAGAAATCCTACTTTCTCTGTGAATTCTATTTTGTTCACGTTTGTTTCTTTTTGTGACTGAATCAGCATCTGCCCAGATGTTTCTACCAGTCATGTTATCACTTTATATATTTGCCAGACACACCAGTGTTCCCTGTTAGTTTGATTTAAGGAGCTATGACGTTAGCTTGGTTAGCGTTTCAGACACAAACATGACACACCAGAGGATCTGTGTGTGTTTTTTGTCACTGTGTAGAAGACATCACTTCACCTCAGTTTTGTTTTGAGCCTCTCTCCGGCGTTTGAGAGATGATTTCCCACAGGATTTGGACAGCATCAGACAGATTTGTGTGCACTTTTAACACCAAACGTCATGTCCTGCATTTGTGTGATAACCGTGACCAGAGCAGGAGAATAAGAATGGCATCGCTTTCCAGGAAAGTTGAGACTGTGTAAAATGCAAACACGAGGAACGGGGAATGTTCCCCCTTTAGGTTTTCTTTAGCCAGTCAGTTCCTGAATCCGTCTGGAACATTCTGCAAATATACTCCCCAATTTTAGGAGTACAAGTGACTGGCTTCTTCAGCGAACCAAGAGCTAAATGAACCACTGCAAAATACCTGGTTTAAGAGCATTTGGGAACAAAGTGAGTACATCAACAGCCCTCCTTTGTTTCCAGGGTGTGCTTTTCATCTCACTGACTCCATGCTGGCCTCGGCTGCACACTTCCCAGGATCACATGCTCGCCGTTCGTGATATCTCAGGGTTTCAGACTCTCCCCTGAGGATCCGAGGGCAGGGCATGAAAATTACTGCAAGCCAAAACTAACCAGTGCTGGCACTCTAGGTTTAACTTAAGCTGTACACTAATCCACAACTAAAAAAAAGAAAACAAAAGAATATAATGAGGCTCAAAATGCTGAAAGGAGTTAAGCCTTTTTCAGCGTGCATGAGTTTCTAAGTTTGGCAGCATCATGCAAATTGCTCCCTTTCTGGGTTATTTGTATATGTTTATTCACAATGTTCTGCTGGTCTTAATTTGGAATGTAAAAATACTGGATACTGGAGACACATTTAGTTACTTTTCAGGCATAAATCTTATGATTTATGCCTGAAAAGTAAATCTGCTAAATAAACAATAAATGGACAAAGAAATATCTCTAAAGAAGTGATTCTGTCACACAGAGACCAAAGCACCAAACTAAAGACTTTTATCAACCAGTTTTTGTTTGAAAGAGAAAAAAAAAGAAATAAACGACAAATCATGCCAATGGGAATTATTGAATTTGTTTTAATTTACCATGTGATTAATTGATTGTTGTCACAGGCCTATTTAACACACTCAAATGACACACAACCTTTTTATGAACTGTGTGGTGAGGTGAGAGCTCTGGTGGAGTCAGCTGCACATTGTCTGAAAAAGAAAATGCAAATATAAACCATTATCTTCCTTCTACCTCCTCATTTTTGTCAGTAGGATGTTACCATTTAACTGAGAAACAATCTCATCCCAGAGCAAAACCGTACATGGACAACGTGAGTTTCTTCAAAATTGGCCCTTTTCCATTTTGTTTTTCTTGTAATTTAAATTTTTGCAATTTTATGGCTAATGGAGCTAGTATGTTTATGTAGATCAGTGGTCCAAGCAAATGCAAGTGCTGAAATATAAAGATTCTGGACTTCTTATCTGGTTTCTTAAAGAATGTTTTGCCTCTCCTTTAGAGTCATCTATATGCTTTTTATTTGCCTTTTTAGTTTCCTTCCCTTCCAGAACTTCATGTTGATCTTTAGCAGTAGTAGATCTGCATCAAAGCAGGACACATGAACCTGAGCAAATCGTTTCTGCATCAATACAGTGGAGACTAAAAGAGACTGAGGTGGAGTTTTGGGTGAGACTCTCCTCTCCTCTGCTGCTGTTTGGTCAGAAGTTTGTCTCTGCAGCTGACAGGAAGACAACAACATGTCAAATCTGCTCAGAAAACTACCAGCAGCCAACTCCCTTCCTCTGAGAGCATCTTTTTTTCTTGCTAGCAGGTGTAGAAGCAGGGTGTCACCCCACCCTCTCTATATGTGAACTCTTCACCCTAAACCATCAGACCAGAGGTTAAATAGCTTCACAGTCAGAGCAACAACACCAAAGTTCCCTTTAATTTTTACAATGTGAATTCCAAACTCTCTTCTTGCTCTTTCAGTTTCTTCTTTTTGACACCCAAAACACAACTATTTACTGTAGAAATCTAACAAGCTGTCCATTATGGATGAACTGTAGAACTGTAATAAATCTTGCCCAAATGTTTATATTGAAAAACTAATTTTTAAGTGAAAGTGAAGTCAAACAAGCAGAAAATGCCTCAGGGCTACATGGAAATACTGACTGAAGCATTGTAAATGGTTCAAACTTTTACACACTCTTATAAACGTAGCCCGATTTAACATGTTTTACGACTATTTGAAATACCTTGATGTCTTGATGGAGCTAGAGAGATTTGGTAGGGAGAGGATGTTTGGGTTTTCTTATAAGACCTTTCACCTTCACAACCTTTAGTAAGTAAAGGCAGCGATTTTTCAGCTGGAACTGAAACTGTGACAAAATCTACGTTTTATGTATAATAAATATTAAAAGTGCTCTGCTTTATTACAAAAATGTATTTGTTTTAAGATTCATTCACTTTTTACTTTTACTTTATTTTCTGGTTTACACCCTTACTCCATTTTGAAAATATCAATAAACTGAATTCACACTTTCTTGTACCCGGTAATTTTCACGGTAATGTAGCAAATCTACATGTCACTACAGTCTAACTATTCTGCTAAGTGTGACTTACATTCATCAACCAGCTTATATATTTATATATGGCAATTATATCCTGATATGTATATCTAGGGATTATTTTCTGTACTTTGCTGGCATTTTATACCACCGTATGCACCTTTATTTTAATTTTTATTATGACAATTATTACTAGTATTGTTATTATCGTTCATTTATTCGTCTAAGTATAATTTCTATGAGCTTTTTTTTAACATAATATTTATCCTAGGTTTTGCTGGCTCCATGTAAGAATTGTGATGCGTTAAACGTATATTAATAGCAATATAATTGTTTTTTATTTTTATAAATATTACTACGTCACAATGCGGCGCAGTGGAGCAAACAAAACCGTGACGTCATCACTTCGCGACAACCACTCTTTCCTGTCGGTAGAGACGAGCAAACCAGGCGCTTGTTGAGGAGCCTGTAAACGGCTAAAAAACACCAGCAATTGACGCGCAGTTTGGTCTCAGCAGTGTGCTTTCCCCCTTGTAACGACCCGAGACCATCATAAGCTGAACTCTACAAGAACCTAGCCAAGGGTTTGGGTAGACCACCTAGTATAAGCGAGCAGCTAACGTTAGCGGTGTTTTTGGCTCATCTAACCGGTCGTGCTAACGCGTTAGCCTCGGATAGTCAGGTACAAGCCGACTGCTGCTTCTGCTGCTGAAGGGAGGGAATCAAGCGTTGGCTTCCAGTGTCGAGCTTCCATGGATACATCGCCCTGGATCTACCCGGCCCGACGGAATTAGCGGAGGCTTCTGCTCTTCCCTTCTTCACATCCACCAGGTAAAAACAGTCCAGTGCAAGATCACAACTGCTCCGTTCAGGAGTGAACAGAGGGGCCTAGCATCAACTAGCGTTAGCTCGGTGGCTATGCGTTAGCATCGCTAACTTAACGCAGTATTTTGAAAGTGGTGTTAAAGGGCTCTGAAAGAACATGAAAAGTCTTGTTTTGGTTTAATTCTCTCGGTCTGACTTGAGTTTTTTCCTGAAAAAAGCTCAGTAGCATCCCGAGCATGCTAACTGCGGGGAGTTAATCACAAGAGCGCATGAACTGGATATCTGGAGTTCTGCTCATCTTTATTCAACTATATTCATTTCTCATTCTGCACAGCGTTCACAACGCTCCAGTCGAGTCACTTTATGTCAGTAAAATACGATTAAAATCCTTAAAAATGTCTAAATGTAGACGCACTAAGCTGAGAAACATACTGGACTAGCTGCATGTGGTCAACCCGGTTAACACGGGCTGGATTGTAGCCCATGTGTTCACGATGCCTTATAACTATAAAGATCTGTTTTATTTTATACCGATGATCAATATCTAAATCGCTGTTATGTCTGTAGCCAATAGGAAACCCTCTTCCATCTGATGAATACGTGTAGATGCCACATAAAGTAAAGTTATAAAGTGTTTAAGTAGCCAGTGTTTGAGCCCTTTAAACAACACTAAAGATTTAGTTTCAAGTGACGAGCGTCACTGGAAAAAGGCTATGAAACTGTAATGTTTACATGCGATGTTATATAAGAATAATGTTGTCAGAAGTTTGTAGAAAAAATGTTAAATATTTATTACAAGGGATCAATTGCTCAACCTCCAAGTAATGCACTTTTGGACTTTGTAATATCATAAAACTTGTTTTTTTAAACCTGATTCAAATTCATTTTTATATCTCAGGTAGGATAGATGTGATCAATTTTTGTCAAATTATTTGCACACATGGCAGAAGTAACACAACAGGGATGTCTGAATAAAGATGTCACAAATCTTTATTTCCAGAACAAATAACTTAATCTAGAAGAACATTAAGTGACCTTGAAATTCACACCAAGAACATTTTTATTGGTTTAAAATTAAGCAGAATATGTGAGTTAATTTTTGTATCCCTCTTTAGCCTAAAACTTCTGCAAAAGTTGCACAGAAATTTTGATGTCAGCTTGGAATGTCCAACAAATGATCGTTGATGAATGTAACTCCTTTCTCATGCCTAATTGTCTTGCAATAAGTCTTATTTTTAGCTCAACCCTCATGGTCTTTACTGTTTAAAATTATATTTTTTCACTATTTAAAATGGTGACACTCGATACTCTGCGGTCAAACGGCAGCTGTTTGCTCTTTAGGAATCAAGTTGTTGGGCGTTGCATGCTATTTTAGTTCTGCGGTGTTTGATATTTTTTTGAATGAATAGGAATGTATTTTGTCCTTCTGGCAGACTGTGTATAACAAAGTGCTGAAATATTCAGGTGAAAATGGATCCATGGCTGGGCTCTTTGTAATATGAATGAAAGGCTGTTAACATGTGACTGTAGAAAAACAACACACCATGTGCACTGAGAGTATCATTCACATCAAATATGATTGGGAGTTATTTCAGATTTAGTTTTGACAGATGTTCTGGTAAAGTAGAAAGTTTTGAACCCGGTGCATTCTCTTGTTCTCTCTCTCTCTCTTGTTCTCTCTCTCTTTCTCTTTTTGTCTATCACAAGATGAAAGCAGTAAGTTTAAGTGATGGAGGTTTAACCAGCTGAAGCTTATATTTCCTGTTTTACATCACCGTTTTCAGAAATTATCCATTTTGACTTGGATGATTTGTAGCTTGACATGAAGAAGTACTTTGGTTTTTGTCAATGATACAGCTTTCCATACAGAGAACTGTGTTGGTAGCAGTTCAGATAATTTGTTGTCCAGAGACGGAAATCAGACGATTTTCTCCCAATCGGCTCTGATCAGCTGATCAAATACAGTTTTTTTTTTTTTTAAAGGCAAACTCAATAAAGTTTCTAGATTATAGGGAGAAGAGATGCAAATAAAAAGAAAGAAAGTTTATTAGTCTGAGCCGACAGTATTGTCATTATTCTTTGACTCCTGACACAAACACCCATTAATAACCTGGTTTGGTCGTGGTGCAGAAATCAATTTCTATCCTACTGTGATGGATATTTCAGAACAAATGTGTTTTTTTGTGATTTGGGATTGATGGCTACAGATTTGTTGGTAGTTTTTGTGTTTCTTTAAAGGGGCAGTATTATCCAGGCATGTAGTGTTATTTTATAACACAGTCAAATAACTGTTACCTTCACTTGTTATAGAAATGCTATGTCAAACACAACTTAAAAGAATTTTGACTCCGTAATTTTACACCTTGAAATTGGTTCCTATGTCTCTTTAAAAACTCCTGTTCTTTCTGAAACCTCAGGAAGTCGTCACAACATGGCTCCTCTATTAACCCTTTAACAACGTATTTACCAGCATTGCAATGAGAAGTAGCTCCTATAATGAGCTCAGCAGATGTGCAGTTAGACCAGGTGTTTGCTAATTACTTCTGGCTAGTCTGAAGGAGCTGAGTGGGAGAGTCATGGGGGAGGGCTGCTCTGCCTTTGAGGCAGCGCTTGAGTTTATAGATTAACTGTGGCTGTTTTACTTTGATCAGCTGAATGGTTGCCATGGGAGATTAAATGTTTTCTCAAACATGCATGAAAGAATTAAATCAACACTCCTTGTAATGTTTTTGATGAGGGAATAACATTACAACTTGATGGAAAACAAAACAGTAAATTTTCCATAACACTGCCCCTTTAAATCCATTCTATGACAAACGGCATCAAATGAAAAGATAGAAACCTTTTGGATTTGATGCTCTCATGTTACCCACTGGGACTCTGGTTGCTTTGTGATATTGTTAGATGAGTCTGCTGTTAAGAAATAGACAAGCTAGCATTAACCTCATCGGTTTGTGTCCACAAAAACAACTCGCCATCAGAATATATCTGTTGTATTCTCATGAAAGAGTCACAGAACTCCTCGGTCGAAACGTTTTCTAGAAAGCCACCCTCGTGTTTTCCACCTCGTCCTGGCTCGCGGCACTGCGGCTCGGTGAGGATTTTGAAAATGTAAAGTGCAAAGATAGGACAATGGTGTCAGGAAAAGAATGGCATATTTTCGGTCCACATGGGGCATGAGGATGATGACATGAGATTTCCTGGCTGATAGCTGTGGTGAGGCCTTGAGAAGTCAGAGACCAGATCTCAAGAGTTTGTTTGCTCAAAGCCTTACATTCCCACACTCCTGACTTGCGCTATGTTACCCACCCCAGGGCTTTCCTAAGCCCTTTCTCATGTGGACAGTGGGTTTCCTGCCGTTTGAAGACTGTGTTGATAAATTGTGACGTAAACTGGCGGCGCTCACGTGGCATTTCTTCAAATTTATCCCTAAAATAGAGAACAGTTCCTAATTGCAGCAACGTGGAGCCTCGTGATACTGAATATTTATTTCCACTACGTAATGTAGTCATTGATAGGTTTATTCTGCTGTTTTTAAACTAGGGAATAGGGATGCAAGTTACCAATTGATGAGTTCATCTAAAGTTCATTGATTTTATAGATTGACTAAGGATTAATTGATAAGCGGCCATTTTCTGAAAAACTTGAGTGTTTTCTTGTATTAACAAGGCTGACGGTCTTTCTATAACATAAAGGGCAAAATGATTTAGAATATTTTGAAATAAAAATAAAAGCTTAGCATTAATTTGTGAGAGTTGTGTTAAATACTGAATAAAATTAAAATGATGGTTTTCTCACATTATTAATCCTCCCGTGGTCAATAAATCTCATGGAGTCCATTCGGCTCCACAAGCTTTTTACCTTGTGCGCAGTCTGGTGGGTCACACTGACCCCGCGTGCGCTTTTACCAGGCTTTTTTTGTGTGTGTGGTTTTGGGAGCCGACAGTCTGACGGGACACACTCCCCTCCGCCCGTCTCCCCCTCTTCCACTGTCTAACCATGACATTTGCTGCACTCTGTTTCTGTATACTCTGGCTCCACTTAAGGGAGATCAGTGGCGCCCTCTGCTGGATGGCGGCCAGCACCAAGAGAAGGTCTAAGTGGGCATTATTAATCAATTGGAACAAATTTTAATCTAATAAAACATTTATTGACAACTAATCGTTAGTCGATCAATTATTTCGTTCTCCAATGTAAACCCCTTGAAACCTTTCGCATTTAGTTTTGTTACCATGACAACCATCAGTGTATTTAATCAGGCATGTGAGTGTTGGAGGAGCACAAGATGGTTGCAGAGGCGCCAGCTGTGTGATTGGTTGGCTCTCCAGCTTCAAGTGCATAAACTATAAACCTTTTAGAAATAAATCTGCTCTGTGAGCGAAACGCTCAGAACAAAGACGCTTGCAATCCGGCTTAAAAATGTATTAAAAAAAAAAAAAAATTAAGCAATTTTTTTTTTCTCTATTAATTTTTCTAAAAATAAAAACGAGAACACTCAACCTGCTGGGGGGCGTAACAAAACATGGTGGGCCGGCAGGTTTATAATATTATATATAATAATATATATATAATGCCCTCTGGTTAAGTGGAGGGAAAATGATGAATGTTTTTCATTTGCCTTGTTTGCGTTTTGTTTTTGCTCCCAAAGCTCAGTCAGATTGGCTCACGTTTGTCTTCAACATACTGAATATGGTTTTCATAGAAGCCAATATGGTGCATCTCTGTGTCCATGGTTACAATGACAGGACAACCATATGTTTAGCTCTGACAAACATCCCTGTCCTCTCTTACACTCATTCCCACAGCATATTGCTGCCAACACCAGGTTTTGCTGTGATCATGGGGATGTGCAGTGTTAGTTTCCTGACCAAATGATCAAATCTGGTCTGATCAGTCCAGAACACCGACTTCTGTGTTTGCGCTATTCTCTATCTGAGATGGGATGTCTTTCAAAAAATATTAAGAATGTCTTATTTAACAATTCACTTTGCTGCATGTTGGTCGACCACATTAAACCCAAATAAAATGCATAAATGTTTGGGTTTTTAAATGTAGAAAGGTTGTATTTTCTTGTAGTTCTGTTTGCGTCATCAGAGCTGCTGTCCTTTGTTTACATTTTTGTTTGTGGACTTCTATTGTTTGCAATGGAGACAGAAAAGTATGAGTCTCTTGTTCTAGACTGAAATCCATCCTGGGTTGTCAAGGAAACTGAAGACCACTGATTTTAGGAATGTCAAAAACGTGGAAAAATCTCCCTTAAGCTGTACAAATTAGTCTCATGTTCAATTATTTTTCAGCCAGGTTTCATGAGCAAGAACATTTTAGCTCATTTATTTTTATTCCATTAATCTCACCTGTTTCTATATAGGAATAAACAATGACCCGTGTTTTAGTTTGTTTGACCTGCGTTGCGTGTGTTTGCAGAAGGTCTGGGCGATAAATCGAGTTTTGATGATTAATAGAATTATTTTTTGTTGGCTCTAGTGGCCTTTATAGTTCAACAGGAAAGAGGGTAACAAGAGGGGGGAAGACATGTGGCAAATGTCACCAGGCCGGGAATCAAACCTGCGACCACCGCCACGAGGACTAAGGCCTCAATATGTGGGTCGTGCTTTGCCTCTGCGCCACCACAGCACCCGATTAATAGAATTTTTAGTTTTTGAAGATTTTGTTTTTGGAAAATCCAGATTTTCCCCCCACCATTGCACTCCTTGTGCTTCAGAGTGATGTTAGTCCATCTAAAGGCTTTTATCTTCACTGACTAGTGTGCACTGACGTTGCAGTGAACTAAGATTGTATGTTGTAGGAATACAGATGTCCCAGGAGAAGGAATTGCAAGACTCTATAGAATCAATTTTATTTTTTGGTTTCTTCACCAGGCCATCAATAAATATCAGAATATTCAAAAACAAGACTAAATATAGTTACTGTGTAATGTTTAGTGATTCAAATTATATATTTTTTTTTTAAAGTAAAAATGGAAATGATTATCAAGAGCAGTATTTGTGTTTGTGGAGCTGTGACTGCTCTGCCATGCAGACACAGTCATACAGCTACCAGTGACTGACTACATGGATGTCATTAATAATAATTATAGTAATAATAATAATAATAATAATAATAATAATAATAATAATAATAATAATGCATTTTATTTGTCAGTGCCTTTCAAAACACCCAGGGACACTTTACAACATTAAAAACAAATTACCCAATAAAATATGGCTATAAAGACACAAAAACCACAAAATATCATAATCCCTCTCAATATTATAAAAGTACCATAAAATATTGCAGTGAAGTTGTAAATCCTTATTGTCCCGTATCTTACTGGATAAAACACACTTTTGGTATTTTGTTCTGGTTGAAAATCAGAAAACTGTTCTCAAACCTGATTGGCTGGGGAATGGGATATGTCAGATTGTTTCTAATGTAAATATATATATATTAAAAAATGCTTCTCAAAATATTGAGGCAAGAAGAAGATTAATTAAAAACATTTTGGGACATCGAGGTTTGAAGCTACAGCGACGAGGTGAAGCTAACAGAAAGACTCGGTCGGATCTCCAGAGTTTGCTGTAAATGCTTTCGAGGTGTCAGTCGATGACCAAGGCGCTGATGCCACATGCAAGCTCAGCAGTTTGAAAATGAAAGACCAGACTGCTGCTGGTGGTGGGGTTTGTTTTCTGGTCGGAGAGCGTTTTATGAATTCTTCCTTTGGACAAAAGCAGTTTGTCTGAGAAGTTGGGAGTTTTACATTTGTGGAAGGAAAATCAAAGCATTGGAGTCTGAAATGGAGAGGAGTAGCTGGAAACTAGTCGCAGACAGCAGAAGCAAAGTCCCGTCTGTTTTAGTGGTGTAATTTAACAGGGAGCCGCTCTGATAACCATCAAAGAAAGAGACTGTGTTGGGATTTAACTGGCTTGGCTTTAGTATTGTATACAGGCAGTTCAGAGGATGGAGGAGGAGGGAGGCCAGAGACTGAGAGCGAAGAAAAACCAAATGAAAAGGTTTTTTTTCTCTCTCTCTGGAGGTCCAGCAGGGATCTCCCGTCTTCAGAAACTCCCTTAGAGGGTGTAAGTGATCAGAACCATCCAGCTGGTTCAGGGCAGCACAGCTTTACTGCAGTAAAGGTCAGGCTGCAGTTGGTTCTCACTCTGAAGACCGGCTCTTCCTCCTGGAGTCGGTTGGGATCAAGCCTCTTAGGTAATCACCTGCTACAGTAAATAGAAACGTCACAGAGGAAGGATACAGGAATAAGTTGTAAGCTGTAGGTAATGCTATTAGATATTTGTTGTTATTGTTACCAGGTTTTGGATGCGGTAACGTCTTCATCCGAACCAGCTTACCGGATTTATTTCTCACTGTTTTTCTTCTAAATTTTTCTGTCTTTTTTAAATCCCCCCTGGATCACTTGGCTCTTCTCTGTTCACTGCAAAAGCACAAAATCTTACCAAGTATTTGGCAAGATTTTCTACTGCAAATGTCAGCACTAAGATTCCCAGTGCAAATATCTTAGTAGACTTGAAATAGGACAAAATTAACTATGGAAGAAACTTTACAGAAAGCTATAGGAGCTTGTAAATAATTCCTTAATATTGACAAAGTACTAGTTCCATTTAACGTAGAACATGTTGCAAGTGAAATAATCTGCCAGTGAACTAGAATAAAAAAAAAAAATCAATATTAAGAAATTATTGACTTAAAGGGGCAGTATTATGTGTTTTCCAGACGCATAGTATCATTTTATAGCACAAATAACCGTTGACTTCATTTCTATATATATATATGTATATATCAAATATGACCTAAAAGAAGTTTTACTTTGTACTTTAATGCCTTGAAATTGGGTCTCTGTCTCCTTAAAAACTCCCGCTCTTTCTGAAACTCCGCCTTCAGGAAGTCATCACAACGTGGCTTGTCTATAAACCCTTTTACAACGTGATCACCAGCATTTCACTGAGAAGTAGATGGTATAATGAGCTCAGGAGATGGGCAGTTCCTCTAGGTGTTTGCTAATTGCTGCTGGCTAGTCTGAAGGAGCTGAGTAGGGGAGTCGCTCTCTGTGAGGCAGCAGAAACTTTGATACTGAAGCTCTAAGTTGGAGGTGCTTCTCTAAGGTGGAGCTAGTTGCCCCCTGGCTACTGGCACAGCTGAATGGTTCCCATGGGAGATCAACACTACACTCCAGGTATGATTTTTATAAGGGAATCACATTATGACTTGATGTAAGGATCAAAAAAGTTGCTTTTACATCATACTTCGCCTTTAAAACTAGCTCCTATGTCTTGCTGAAAAGGTTTTCAGATGTTTTGTCGTTTTTTAAGTCTACAGTAGAAACTAGACCAACAATACTCTGTTTGATCTTGTGTTTTTGAAGTGTTGTGTCCCTCTAATATATTAAACCGGATGTTTGAGCTGCAGCAGCATTTCGGTCTGCTGTGACATTGTTAACGACCCTCTGCTGTGTATCTGTGAAATCTGTGACATCTATGAAATCTGTTAGTAATTCAGTGCTGGGCATGTACCTGTAAGATGTTTTGCATACAGAGAGGAATCTCCCCGGTTCTGATCCGGGCTGTGTTGTAAACATGGGGTGACAGTTGGGGACACAGCAGGTCAAGACGCAATGCTAGAGAATCATTTCGTCCCACTTTACTGTTGGGTGCAAACCGGTGTTAAAATATGATGGACTGAACGGAGGCGCATGCTCCTCTCGCTCTTCCTGTTTGGTTTCCTCCTCCCACAGGGGCTACCACTAAAGTACAGTCACTGCAACTGTATCTCACAAACATCATTGTGAATTCTCGTTTTTCCTTAAAGTAAAAGTGAGTTTTGTTTCAAATTGGAGTATTTTAGTTTTCCTCCTATGTCTCCCTCTTTAATAGTAGATACCTTCTGTACAGCTGAAAATTGTCTATGTATGAGATCCATGTGAAAAAACTTTGACACTTTAGGAAGCAAAATTTTGGGGGAATAAAGTATAACTTTCTTTTAACCCTACATGTCAAGTTTTCAGTTCACTTTATTTCTACTAACACTGTTTCTTGGGACACTTTACAAAAAAGATAATTTTAGTATTCAAATAAAATGTTTTTATGAGGATGGAATCACTGACATGCAGCATTCACTCTTCCTGGACCAGCACTTGGCGACAGCATGCAGCTAATGGATTGGACTCATCAGGATTTATGGATGGATGTAGCTTAGCACCAATAAAATTATGGGGTAAATTTGTCCTGTGCTGCCTGATAGTTTTTTTTTTCAGATGGAAGCGTATACATAGCAAAGAGAATTGGTCCGAGCACAGAGCTCTGTGGTACTCTACATCTGCAGTGTGAATAAGATTTATCATTCACAACCAAAAGCTATAAATAAAACCAAATTAAAAGAACACACACAACCGAAAACTATGTCTCTGTAAACAAAAACAAAAAAATAGTAACCATCAGAAGGGAAATTATCGAGCTGATTTTAAGTTATCATATGATTAATTGTTTATTGCTTATAAAACACCTAAAATGGAAGCAGTAATTAAAGGAATAACTTGACGGGATCCAACAGGAGAGAGTAGAATATGTGATAAATGCATATCAAGAAAGAAAAACCTTTGACCTTTTTGTTGTTTTTAGTTTGATGATTTATTTCTTCTAAGTAGATGCCAAACATCTCTGCAGAACTCTGTCATCATGACATTCTTCCCCCTCCCCAGTGTTCACTGTTGGTATTTCTGATTAAAAGCATGGAAAAGGAAAGTTACAAAGTAAATGATTTTAATAACACATGTTGCCAGTGAGTTTGGAAACATGCTGTGTCTGCATGTTTACATACATTTTGTAGAAAAGGAAGAAAAAAAAGAAGAAGAAAGTGTTGAACCTTCGAACTGTTTCAGCAGATTTTCCCTGCCTCTGTTTCTCCTGTGTGACACAAACAGTCTTAAAATGAACAATTCAAAGTTATGCAGATTAGTTCTGTGGCCCAAATTTCCCTCCGCGTTGATGAATTATTTACCGTCTCTCTAAATTCAAGCAGGCTCGCGGTAAGTCAGCTCTGGTCTAAAATACATCATGTATTATTTCATCTAGAGTTTAATCGGAAAATCTTTTCATCGTGTGGAAAACCCAGAGGAACCGCTGGGCTTTGAACTAAACGTTGATTTAGATTTAAGCTTTTTGAATATTTTAGTTTTATTTAAGCTACTTTACACTGGCCATTTATTTAAAGATGGATAGCGGACACAAGAGGAGGTGAAAGGTTTGAATTATTAATACTGGTGGAACAACAAGGAGAATGTGTTGGGTTGGTCGTGGCAGGATATCCTCAGACTTGACCTGCAGGCAGCTGGCAGCCTGTTTAAGTGGCTTTTAAGTCTATTATAGAGGATAATCCTTTCAGCGAGTTTCAGTGAGCAGACAGAGCAGATAAACACTCCCTGATTTCACTTGTTCCACTGTCCCGTTGTGTCCCGTCCTGCAATATTTGTCCCATTTTTGTTACTTTCATAAACAGATGACTAATTACCCATGGTTACCCCGAGCCCTGGGTTGTAATCTCTCCTATTTGTGAGTTCACTGCTCATTGCATTATGCGTCCAGTCGGCCACTGTATGTATTTTGACCAATTTTTGGATATATATGTATTTTATATATAAGAAAAGCTACATAACCAAGCTAACTCAATACTGATAAATGAAGTTACAGAATTCTATACACAAATCCTTTTTTTAATAGAAACTTTAATACCTTATAGAATTGTTATAAATTAATGTTCTGTTTGCTTACACTGGGTTTCTGCTACAGTGTTCCTATTACACGTAACTTTGTTGATATTCTGCTAATGTAAAACACAATTTTGCAATTGTGGTGTTTCCATAAAGAAATGCAATTAAAAATTCACACGTGAACTGCAATAGGTCATTAAAAAACATGTTGTGCCGTCATCCTGCTACCACTTCCTATCGTCTTCTTGGTCTGTTCCACCGGCAGTAACATCCGGCTGTTGATCGTGTGACGCATGTAATGCGAGAAAAGTTGTTTTTGTTTCAGCTTTGCAAAATACACAAATTCTATAAAACCACTTCTTCCTTAGTGCAAAAAGCTTTTCAGCTAAAAACTAGTTTGTTTGTTTTTTAATTGTTGCGTTTGCACTAAGAAAATTTGTTTGTAAGTTCAGTTTACACAATTTTTATTATCAATGCAGTATATTCAATTTGATATGCTTTATGCTGAAATTCAAGTCAGTCACATAATTTAAACAGGCCAACAAGCGGAATTGAAAATTGTTTCTGAATTGTGACCCAAAAAATCGTAATCAAATCGTTAGACTCTGAAATATTTGCATCTCTATTTGCTGTTCTTGTTACAGAACAGCAATAGAGATAACTTATCTCTGTCAGTCAATAGATAAGTTATGCCTATCTCTTGACTGACAGTCAGAACCTTCTCTTATTAAGTTGGCTTGCATTTTTTCACCCAACTTAATTTCAGTTTGACATCAAAACACCTCCTGTACTTTCACTTCCCTTAAACTTGTCAAACATCATCTTCTTCCTTAAGACAAGCCAGAAGAAAATATTTCAAGATAATCAGCATGCCAACAGGTTTTACAGAAATGTCTCATAGTATGGGAACTTTAGTAAAAATATTGTTTCATCCTCCGAAAAAATGTATGACATTGCCAAAGTTGTTTTTACTTTTATCAGTTAGAAGGATTTAAATAATGTTATTAACATTTATTTATTGTTTTGATTTTACTAAATGCACCAATTTATTGTACCGGCCAGGAAACCTAGCTTTGGTTTTCAGATAAATGTGCTTATCGCCCAGAATATTAAACTCTTTTGTCATTCTGCAATCCAGAACCAGCTGAAACCAGCTGATTAAAGGACAGGGCTAGCAGTTAGCCGCCGGGCAGACAACGCTGCTCACTGTAGAGTCAGAAGTGCACCACCGCGATAAGAGCGCTGGGTGGAGCTCCTCCGGTTTCATGTTACTACTGGATATGCTGTAAACTACCACATTTATCTGTTCTAAAAGAGAAGTAGCCAGCTGGCCGGCAGTGTGCAACACCAAGTGGGAGGAGCAGTGGAAAAGCTGTTCCAAGGAATATTTGTGCAACTCTGTTCTCATAAGTGATTCACAAGATTTACTTTTTTTTTTTTTTTTTTAGCTCAGACCTGTGTTCATTGTTTAATTTTTATTTATTTATTTATTTATTTATTTCGTTTTCATATATTTAATGCCATCTTTATTATAAACAAGACAAAATGTTTCTGGAGTTTATCACATTAAACAGCTGAAAGTCAGATGCATACAATAAAGTAGATAAAATGTTGGGTTTGGTATTTGTTTCTGATTTTTTTTTCCCCCAACTCAGACTTTTATTTATTTAATTTTTAGTTATTGTTTAATGATAAAACACAGCTGCAGACTGTACTGGCTTTATCCCACATGGACCCAGGTAGTGATCAGGGACGTGCAATATAAAAATTTGGGTCATTATTAATAATGTTGTCATGGCCAATAACTTATATTTACTGATGTTGCACATATTTTCCTATCCTTTTGACACCATGAAAATACAACCAGACAGTCTTGTGTCCCCACCACTGTCACATGGCCACATAATACCACATAACGAAGCATACGTCCCGTAGAGCTTAACAAACTTGTTGTTGAAAATATCTCCTCGTAAACACCAGATGAGGCTAAGCTTGTGTTGCTATAAACCTGGGAATTATAACACTTCAGGATTTATTGAGGGGATTAAAGCGTCTCAGAGACAGAAATGCTTCCGGCTCTACTGTAACTTTGACTCTGGAGTCAGCAACTGATTGGTTTTAAACTTAAATGAAATTCTCATCAAAGTGCAAAGCGCTTTGGAGTCCTCTGGACTTGATAAAGCAATACACAAGTACAGGATATTTACCATTTATTTCAGCGTTTGTCTGAGGAAATTATTGAGAAGCTATTTTCTAAGTTCTTATCAGCATTCAGATGATTTTCTTTCTATAGATCCAAAAAATGTCTATGGATGTCACAATAACAAAGTCTGCTGGACAATAGGCTGTCCCAGATATTATTGTGAGAAACAATATTGTTATTTGGAGACATTTTTCAACTAATAATACTGTTATTATAATCTGGTTTCCCCCATAAAAACTGTTGGTAGGGATTCTAGGGCAGTCTAAAAGCGACTCACCGTGTTTTTGTGTTTAAAAAATGTTAAAAAATTTGGAGGTGTATGAGCAAGCATCATAATACACTGGGGTAACCCTGACTAATAATGGCTCATTAATTCAAATATGTCCACTCAAATGTTCCTTAGAAATTAAAGTTTTTTTTTTAATATACATTTTTAACACTGGAACTGGAAAGCATTTTAAATATCCAAAATAAACAAAAAGATATTTTCATTAAATGGGTTATGAAGTCTCCCTAACTAAAATTGTATTTCAAAAAATAATTATCATTCAGCTGAAAACAGGCAGAAGGGGCAGGCAGTGCACACTAACTACTTTGTCCTGGTTATCAAATGTTTGCATTGTTTCTCAGCTTTTCAACAATATGCAGTGACTGTTGTACAAATGGAAATGATCATGCCCATTTCGTTCACCGTGAGACTAATTCTCTAAACAAATCAGATTAATTCTCACTGTAAACGACAGGCTTAGCTATACATTTTTAAGAAATTAATAAATATCCTTCATTATGTCCTTCATGCAACTTTTATAGGTTTTTCGACAGATAAATTATCATTGTGACTAAGTTGAGAAGCACAGACATGTTTCTTGGCTGCCAGCCGTTGCCCATTGTTCACTTCCTATCTATGATGCAGAGGAAGGGCTGACACATGTGTGACGGTGACTCACTGCTACATGCTGCTGCAGGTGTTGTATGGTGATCCTCTGTTAATGCTCTTACAGTCAAAAGAAGAAGTAACAAAGTTTTCTCTGCCATCTGGGGAAGAGACCGTGAAGTCCCATCTTCCTTATCTTGCTGCTCTCCTCTCTGCTTTCTTTCCCCTTAATGCCATAACATTTAACTTGTTAACCTGCTGTTTTTCTGTGATCCAACCCTGGATAAGATAATAATCAATACAAGTTAGAAGATGTTTTCGTTGAGCCCAAAGACAGCCTGATGTAAGTAATTATTTGTAGGGCTTCCAAGTGATTCACATTCTTAATCTCAGTTTTAGCAGTGACTTCATCATGATTAATCTTAAACTGCATTTTGTTAAAATGAATCACTTCAGTTAATAAATGAGTTATAAATCTTTTTAGTTAGAAGACAAAATTAGTTCTCAATAGTTATTGTTTGAAATGAAAACCAAAAATAAATCTTGCCACTCCATAACTCTTCTGGTTGTTGCACCATTTATTACAAAAACGAATAACATCATACTTTAACATATGAATACTAAGTACGGATCAATATTTTGATTCTTATTTAATAAAGTTTCCAAGTTTTAGTGATGAACTGTCACACCCAGATAGTGTTAGTCACTCAGGTCCAGTGATCTCCTGTCACAGTGACACACTCTGCAGTTTTGCTTCCTTAATTGTTTCAGAGTTCATGAATTTTAATCAGTGTTGTGTCGACTGTGGATTGTAGAATCTGTTGAGATTTTCAGTTTTCAAAATATTGGTGAAGCCCATGTCCTTAACTATGTCAGTGGGTCTACAATCCATGGCAATCCATTCTGCAATAGTTGCAGTGAGCTTATCAGAGGCAGATTTATTCGGTAGTCTGCTTTTGTCAGGCACGGCCTGGATGAAGCGGAGGCTCCTTCTGAAAGGTGCGTGGTGTTAAGATGATACTCTAAACTCGAGGTGGTTGGTTGAAATGAAAGTTTCTTTCCGCAGCATGTGCAACTGTCAATGCGTTAACAGTCTTCTTCTTCTTCTTGTGTTTTATGCCAATTGGCAGACCAATTGATGTTGCATTACCACCACCAACAGGACTAGAGTGTGAATGCCGAGGGTCAGTGACAGCCCTATTTTTTTAAATTTGAGGTGTTTTGTACCTACTAGATGCAGTTAGTGAGCGTACTGGCTGTTCACCACTGCTCACAAGAGAAAAGGAATGGTGAGAGTACAGTTCCCTGTGTTTCTGACCACCTGGTCAGACACACAGTAAGAAACTGTGGTCTGTTAGTGACGTAGTCAAAGAACAAGTCGATTGTTGAGGCCTTTTCCTGTGTTTTCTGGAGTTTCTCACAGAGCAAACCAGACTAAGTTGTACTAAATGTTCTGGAGAAATCAAAGAACATGACCCTCACTTGAAGCAAATGCAGAATACCATTATCAACTCCAGCTCCATGGCAATACGCAAATTGCAGGGGGTCCTGATGTGCTTCTCCCTGTGGTACACTTCTCGCTGTCTCTAATTTTGACCTTGAGCTGCTTATGTATAGTCCTCAATGATTCTGTCTTCCTGAAAGCTGCTTTTTCCCTTATTGATTTGTTTCTAAGGTCAACAACAAGAAATTTTGAAAAAAAAAGAAAAAATAGAAGACAGATACCACGCAGCTCCTACAGTAGGGGAGACAGGATTTCATTCAATGGACTAGGAAAGAGGCAACAGCTGTGCTTCCATTACAAATGTGCACAAAACTTTGTCAATATTCCACTTATGTCAACAAAACAATTTCACAATTGCTCTGTTTCTATTAAATAAGAAACACAATCTCAAGTCACACCTGAATAAGTCCGATCATGAGATCAGTCATTAAAAATGATGCTGAACCATGATCCTCCAACTACTTCCTATTGGCACCAGTTGCAACATCTGATTGTCGATCATGTGACTGTTGTGATGTGAAAAATTGTTTCCGTTGCAGTTTTGCGAAACAAACCAATTTTGATACGGCCAAAAATTAAAAACTTTCATTCAAGCACCAAAACTTCTTGTTGGCAAATAAGAGTTTTCCCAAAATTGCAGTGTTTCCATTAAGCGAATTTAATTATATGGTCAAAGGAAACACACCTATTGAGATGTAGAGTTTCTTAGGGAAGAGCCCACCCTGTGCTTGATTGTTAGCTTCCCTGGCAGGATGCAGACCTTTCACACTTCTGACCAAGACAGAGTGGAAGTTATCAGAGACATCATGAACAGAAGCATCCTACTTTTATTGGGTCATTTTAAGCCTTGTCCAGGGTGCACCAAATATTAGAATTTTGCTTAAGTTTGTTTTGTCTTTGTGCTTGGTGTTCAGAATTGTAGTACAGGAGCTGTGGGGGGAGTATTTCTTAAAGCCCAGGCGTGTGGTGCAGCTCCTGAATAATTGATTCCAGCCACACGTTGGTAATCTAAAGGTAAAGTGATAGCGCTCTGCGTTGTCTTCTTCAGGCTGCTGCTGCATTTTTAAAGTGTGCACTAGCACTCGGGTATCAAAATGTTAACCTTGTCATCTTCTTTAAACTCTCCCATCTGCTCATGGAGTCCAGAAAAGGAGAGACAATAGATACGATGGTTCAATAATTTACAACAACGTTTTGGGACTTCATTTTCATTTAGCCGCTGCATCCCTGTTTTTTCCTCTACTGTTTTAGACAAAATTGAACTTTCTAACATGTTGACACTTAATATTCACTCTGATGCTTGCCGTATTTCACAAAGCTTTCTCCTCTTCAAATGTTTGAGCAGCTGCTGTGATCTCACTTCACAATAATTGATGGAAGACGGATTAGGAAATGTAAGGCTAGAAAATACAATCATCCTAATTCCATTTGATTTGTAGTATTTTTTCCGTTTCCCTGTTTACCTGGAGCCGCTCTTTTGAATCAGAATCACTTTATTGCCTTCAGTTCAGCAGCAGTTTGAAATCTTTCTGTAACACCCCTGCGGAGGTGTGAAGTACTCTGCTGATGTAAAAGTGAACATTCGTAGAGCGTACGGCTGCAGCGTTTATCCTACGCATGAATGGGTCGACAAGAACAAAAACCATGGGAGACAGCGTTGTGCTAAACTTGTCAAAGGAAACGCAGCTATTGATTTCTGATAAGGAATATATTAATTTACATGAGCACTTCGTTCATGGGAGACGGCAACGGGTTACAATAACCCATGTCGCTAGCATGGAACCCAGTGTCGCTAGCGTGGAACCCAGTGTCGCTAGCATGGAACCCAGTGTCGCTAGCGTGGACATTCGCTTCCACGCTAGCGACAAATAATATTTTAGCATTTTATCATTTCGGCATTATAACAGGCTAAAATCATAGCGCCATGTAGTGGCCTGCCATGAACACTACAACTGATGCCGTCGAAACTATTTCCCAATCATCTGAAAATACCTGCAGCTTCCAGTTAATGGTCTTGTGTACAGCCTCAGTTGCATCTGTTTCTTACTGTTTGCAATTTATAGATAAACATATCTTGCATACATAATGAGATGTTTTATTCGACGGAAGCAGAAAGAAGTCACTGTTTTCCAACAGAGTCCTGTAAACTGCTTTCTGCTGCTGGAGTTGAAAGCGACTGAGATTTCGGTATTCTCTGTGTCATTCCCTAATCAGGCCCACAACTCCCACCCACTCATTCCCTCTAAATAATTCAGCACAGCCGTTTTCCAGCCTCACGGATCTGGTGGCGAAGCGGAACGGGGGAAAAAAACCTGCTGCAGCTGCATGTCAGAAATAAACAGTTCTGCTTGGACCTTTATTTATTACAATCAGCTTCATGTCTGTGGTTTCGGTTAGTGTGACAAAGGAAATTCTTCTGAAACTACAGTAGATGGAAAATAAATGCTATAAATTGTCAGTTTAGTTTCTGGTCCAACAAGACATTACTGCTGAGCATTTCCAGTAGGAAACTTTTTCTGTGGTTCATAAATAAAAGTGACTCTTTCCAGAGGAATAGGATTAAAGCTCACGCTGTGTGTGTGAAATTTAAATACCTTTCAACACTGTGTGTGTGTGTGTGTGTGTGTGTAACAGAGAAACTGAGTTCAGTTTTTATTATCTTCAGA
Organism: Gambusia affinis; assembly: GCF_019740435.1. NCBI lineage: Eukaryota > Metazoa > Chordata > Actinopteri > Cyprinodontiformes > Poeciliidae > Gambusia > Gambusia affinis. The sequence continues at coordinate 28,950,402 of NC_057871.1, read as the reverse complement.
AATGTGTGTGTTGTTGATGCTTTCAGAATTTCCAAGTATAGTCTGGGTGTTTGGGAAATGGGTCTCCTTCTCTTAGAGCAGCGTTCTTATGATGGTCTATAAATGTTCTCTTAGTAATTTTATTTTAATTTTAGCCTTACTGCAATGTGGCAGTCTTTTAGCTGCCTGTCAGTGGATGGTTTTGGCCACTAGAGTGCAGCACACTCATCATGTTTAATATCCTTTCAGGCACTGTGACGTGATCTGTCTCATTTGACCTTCACTCAATACATAGTTAAGGAGGTCCTATTCAGCTTAAAGGGACAGTAACGTCCACTTTTAAGTGTTCAGGCTGGATCTGTTTAATTGGGAAATTTTTTGAAATCCATTTGATGTTTTTTAAGCACAGAGTACATTAACTATAAACTATTTAATGAAACCATTTTAACTCCTCACTAACTTCTTAATGTTTGTTAAACTTAAAATGCAAAATTTTGAGCTGATATTTAAGCGCCACGTTCCAATCCAGTTTGTTTATAAAGCACATTTAAAAACAACAAATAGTTGACCAAAGTGCTGTACATCAAATAGAACTACTTAATGAAGTGAAAACAGACCAAAACAAAAAGATGTTTCTGAGTCTTCACCAGTTGTTCAAATCAGCTCTGTTGCTCAAAATCCTTTACCTGCCTGAATCGTCACAGATCACAGTGGAACAAAGTTTTCATTACAGTATGGCTCTTATTTAAACACCATACCCGTGTTGACCTTTATTAATGTGTTAATGTCCTGATCGTATATGTGTCTAGTGTTTGATGTGCTGGTGCAGCTGGGCTGCTGAAAGCTGCTGGTGTTGCTCCCTCTAGCTGCAGCTTTTTGAGATTTGCTCCTGGTCTTCCTGTGAGACCCAGTGTTGTGCTGCACTGACACTCCTGTTTATGGATCAATACTGAAGCAGGGAGCTGACACAGTGAAAAGCAATATTCATAAATAATTAATGAGGCACCCTTTCACCTGGCTTTGTCTTCAAGTCCCGAGCAAGAAAAGAGCAAAACTCTGAAGATTCGGCCTCGGTTGTGTTTTGATGACGGATGAGCATACGCTTGTTTTATAGACCATTTCTGAAGATCAGAGCATTCTGTTTTAAAGGTGTGTTGTAATGAGATGATGATAGGCGACTGTTTAAAGGGAATGTCTGCCTGTGTGGTGTCTTCCATCAGGTTCTATGATAACATGGAGATTATAGTTGCACGTTGAGAGGTTGGCTTCGAGGGCAAACGGGCCGCACAAACGGTGAGGCACTTACAGCTGATGTGCAGATTGGTGCAGTATTCTTTTAACGACAGGGGGCGATATTCTTTAGAGGTGGAAAACTGGTTAAAACAGCTAAGAATGCCTGATGCTGCATATCTAAATTGGCTGTGTGGTAAAACTGACATATAGGATGAAGAACTGTTGTGTTTATGACTTTTAGGCAATCATAAACAACTAAAAATATGGCTTGCTTGTCCGTCATTTTCTGCGCTGAGTTTAAAAATCGCGACCAGGCGCCGCAACAGCAAGCGAGGCGAACGCACCTGAAGAGGGGCGCAAACCGGCACAGAGCACACTCACCCCGTCTCGCCCTTTCAACGCGTCAGCTGTAAACCTAAATTCAGATGAAGCCATCTTGTGATGCTGCACTCCACCTTTTATATTCGTAGCTTCTACTTTCAGTCACCCAGAGGATTAATTTATAGCGAAATAATAAACTAGAACTTATCTATTATCCACCTGGCAGAAGAATGCTGCTGCTTTAAGACAGTATTTTATCCAGAGAACAGATTTTGTTTTCTGGATGATTTTAGGATCTTCAGCATCACCATGAAGTTCAGATGTTGTTGATTTGTTGGAACTAGTTCATTTTAAGGAGCAATAATTAGTTTCTGTTCTAACATTGATTTTGTTCAGTTATAAATCCCTGTGTGTTTTCAGGAGGCCTCATTGGCCTTTCCCTCTGTAGCCTTTACTAGTCAGTTCTTAACTAGGTGTGTTCGTTCAGACAGCCTGCTGTTCAGAGTCAGCAGAGTTTATAAATTCAGATTAGAACAGGGCGATTACCTGAAGCTGCAGCATGCCACCCTTTTTAACAGAACTGGTGTTTTATAGCAGTTCAGCATCTGTCTGAACTGCAGCAGAATAAAGATAATATTTGTTCATTTTGAGATGGGGATGTTTTTTGTGGTATTTTGTTGAACAACTTCAAGGACTGTTGTGATAAAATGGCTTACCTGCTGCTTCAGTTGAAGAAGCAGTAAAATATAATTTCTCCAGACAGGTGTTGAGTGGAAACAAGGTTAACACCCCCCTGCTCCCTGAGTTAACTTTGAAACAATACAAACACATGCAACGGATAGCTATCTGTTATGAAATCACTGTATAAAAAGGCTAAATACATATTTATGTCACTGTTTGTGTTCTTTTTTTTACTCATGTTATTGAACTCCATTGTTGTGTGTGTCATCTTATTTTTGAAGTTGACCCTTGATATGATATTTAAGGTCAAGTTTTTATTTTATCTTCTTCCTACAGCCCAGTCTGTGTCTGCGCCGTCTCTCATTAGTTAGTCCAGGGTCTGTCTGCAGAGTCTACAGCTTCCCTGTTCCTTCAGTCTGATGGTGCAGTGCTCCCTCCCTCACCATCACATCCACCCCCCTTAATAGTGAAGTGCTGAGGTTATTTCTGGACATCTAGTTCCATCCGTCATTAGTTAGCATCATGCATCCTCTGCTTGCAGCAAGACACTAAAGATGACTCAAAGCACGAGTTATTGCCATAAGAGTATGGAGAGATTGATTTTTCTTTTAAAACATGAAATAGCCTAGATAAGTATGGAAAACAATGAGTATGAGAATATGTTCCATATTCCTTTTTTAGTATTGCATCCATCTGTCTGTTTGATTTTAATAGAAATATATGCTAAAAGTTGTGCATCAATCCACTTTTTTTTAAAACTTCTGATACCAATATCTGACCAATATCGATCTGATGCAAATAAACAGTGCCGAACTGATTTTAAACTTTTCATTTTTTAAAAACTCAGACATAAATAGACTGAATTACAAAGCTATTTAAACATCTCTGCATCAGGACAGCACAGTTGTAGCTTCAGAGGCTTCATCAAACATGTAAAAACAACTTTAATTTGTTCAGTCAGTTCAATTTGGATTAAAACAGCCATTATTCCCCCCTGCGTCCCTCCTTGTCCCAAACAGTTAATTTGACCCTTGAGAGTAATGAGGAGATTAATTTTGTGCATTTATATTTAAAACTTGAGTTTTAAATATGCATTTAAAACTCATGTTTAACTGGCATCTATTGAAAATGCATTTTGATATCTGATATACTGCCAGCATCAAAGCATGCGCGCTGTTAGCCACTTAATGACGCGGATGGATCTTAATTGCCACATTTCAGAGGATTTATTTTTTCGTCGCCTCTTGGTCTATTCCATCAGTGATGGACGTTGCTGCGTTATTAGGAATTTTTCAGCATCTCTCCCGTTAAGTGTTCTACACTGCATTCACACAGCGCTGACAGATTATTGCTGTATATCCCCCCCACCCCATTGTGGTATCCTCCCCTGCTTATCGGTCTCTGTAGTGCTCAGAGTGGTTTGGATCTCCTGCTGTATTCCATCCGTCCTTAATTAACGGAGCGTCCGGCTCAAATTTCACATGGAGAAAAGCACTTTTAAATCAGCGAGTTGGAGGAGTTGAGTCTGGGTGGTTTCCTGCTGCAGCCGGGGGGTAGCATCCCTCCCTGCACAGCGGTCGCAGGCAGCAGAGGGAGCGGATCGGGAGACTGCAGGGACTGGCGGCAGACTGCAGCCTGGAGAGTTAGTCTGACTACAGAGGAGGGGGCGTGTTGTGGATGGAGGAGAGTTTGTAACCGAGGAGGCGGGGAACAGCAGGAGACATGTGCTGCTCCAGGACCGTAGCCGAGCAGAGGTAGAGCCGAGGAGAACCAGGACCACCAGGGACTCTAGTTCTTCACCTGTTCTTTTTTACTTTGGACGGACCGTGAGCGCCGCCGTCCGTGCTATGAGCGTCTCTGAGTCGCCACCTGTGGATCAGAACCAGCCGGGTCCCACTCCAGCTCCGAGGAGGTTGCCTGGCGGCGGGACGCGGGCAGCAGCCGCGTCCCGCAGCCCGTCTTTCCCCCCGCCGCTGCGGTCCCTAACGCCGGCGCGGCCCGGCCCCCCATGAGCGGGTCCATGTGCGGTTGCAGCTGTGGCATCATCTCCTCCCTGATGAAGAGACTGGGCCGCTCGGCGTGCTGCTCGGACCTCCTCTCCTGCAGCCAGACCTCGGAGCAGCTGCAGCGCCTGGCTGCTGGCCGCCGGCCTCCAACCAAGGTAACCGCTGTCAGCGCCTCGCCGCCAAGCAGCCGGGGCTACGGCTCAAAGCAGGAAGTGGGAGTTTAAAAGGCCAGCGTCCGTTTTTTTTCCTCTCTTGTTTTCAGCCTGGAGAGCTGAGCTGAAATTGATTCTTTAATGGAAGCAGGTGATTTAAAGGCTGTCTGGCTGCCTTGACAACAGTGGACCTGCTTTCAGTTTGCCCATTTATTTAAATGGATGCCTTCAGTCTGTTTGTGGTTGACCATGGTTGCTGCTGCCCACCTAACCCCACTCCAGCTGAAGAAAAGCTTTTTCTAATAACATGCTGGATGTTTTAGAGTTGGTGCTGATCCTGGCGGTGCGTTCGAGGGTTCCCCGTTTTCTCTGCGATGGGTTGTTCACAGCCAGCAGCCACAGAGATGTTAGTTGTTTTCTGTCTTCCTGGCAGCTTGTCTGTTGCACTAGAAGGCCGGTTCTCTGCTTTCCAGGAAAATTCACAAAGGATGCTGATGAGTTGTTGCATAGCAACAACTTAAAGGAAAATAGATGAGGGACAGTTCTGGAGAAGAGCTGTTTATAGACATTAGTGTCACTCAGAGGTGGGCAGAGAACACAAAAATTATACTCAAGTAAGAGAAGCATCACTCCAACATATTTTCACTCAAATAACAATAAGTGTAGCTAGTTACTGCCCGGCTCTGGATGTTAGTGTCACTCAGAGGTGGGCAGTAAGAAAGACTACAAACAATTTACATTGTAACAGATAAATGTAAAGAAGTAACCATCCAAGAAATTACTCAAATAACAAAAACATGAAGTTAAGTCCAATTTCTCATACTTGAAAGACTAAAGTGGAAAAAAAAAAGAAATAAGTAACATGATTACAAAATAACAGGTTCAAGCAGCACTTCAAATCATTAAAACAATATGAAACTAATACAGTCTGTAACGCAAACATAATGAATGTTAGAACAGGGTGAAGTACTTAAACAGCAGGCTCAGCAGAGAGAAAATAACATTAGAAAAATAAACCTTGAAAGCCACTTCAGAATGTTAATATTGTCTACAGTGCACAGACGTGGTTTCAGTCTGAACATGGCAAGGTTATGAGCGAGTCAGCTGTTCAATCACAAGCAACACTCCACCAAATCAGGAAACCACTTAGTTGCAATGTTATTGTTAAAAATTGCCGTGGCGATGTTCGCTCTAATGGAGCCAGACTTTCCTCTCCTTTCCTCCACCCTTACATGACGCCTCCAGCTCCCTCCATCAGCTTTACTCAACATGGAGATCAGATGTGGGCCAGTCAGTCCATTTATCTGGCCTGATGTATGATCAAGATGCACAGAGACAGAATGCCTCACACGTAAAATGTAACATCTCACTACATATTATGTTCAAGAAGTCATTCGTGATTGATGAATTTCTCTGGCAGATACTTTGTTCAATAAATGGGATTAAGATTAGAGGCGAGAAGAGCCTGCATCAAGACAGTAACAGTTCTTTCAGCAATTATGAGCTGAAAGAACTGTGGCTGAAATATGAATGTATCTCATTTGTCTGTAAATGTATTTAATGTAAATACAGCAATTGCGAGATTATTATTTATTTATTTTTTTATAGACTGATTATCAGTATATCGACAGTTTTGTGCAGATTATTAATGGAAACACAGCTACTGACTGCTAATTGCCATCAGTTGATGGGTGTGTGTGTGTGTGTGTTTTGCATCTTGTCTGTTTCTGTGACAGTTGATGAAACCTAGCAGACTCTGCTCTCTTCACCTACCGTGATGTGCTGCTGTTTTTCAAACCTTCAGGGCTTTTAAAACTGTGAAAAAGGGCCTTTTGACTCGGCTCGTCTGAGACTGAAGTAGACTCTCTGTGCTGCAGTTTTCTTTTGAAACTGTAGTTGATGTCAAGTCAAGCAAACAAATTCACACAAGCACAGATTGCAGCACAGACAGGTTGTGACTTTTGTTAAGAGTTTGGAAACATAATGTTGTTTGATATAAAGAAATCATTTTTATATCAAGTCTCCAAACCCAAAGGGTTTAAAATTATTTCCTCTGATTAATGAAAAAGGTTATTTAATGACTAGTGTTAAAGTGAGATTATAGGACGCATCATAATTTTTTCCTAAAATATTCATTAGCATACTTTATTATAATGGTGTGTGAATCAGTGTGTTGTGCTTTTGATGTGGGAGTGGCTAATTCCTGGAAAGATTGGACATAGAAGTTTCTGATTAGTTTTTTGAGTGATATTTGGTTATATAGCATTGTGATAATGATAAATGCAACAATAAGAACTATTTCTTTTTTTTTTTTTGGTAGCTGTCTGCCTGTGACTGCATAACACAGCAACCATAATCCCACAAAATACAAATACTGCTCTAGAAAAACATTCCTGTTAGTAATGTTCTTATTTAGGACCGCAGTCAAGAGGGCTGGACAGTGTGGCTGAAAAACGTATCGCGATACAAGCATTCCATATCAGTCAATATCAATAATTATTTATTAGTTTTTTTTTGTTTTGTTTTAAATATCTGAAATCGTGGCAAACTGATGGTGCAACATTTCCTGTTTCATCTGCTTTTCTATCTACATCTTTATTATTTTACTTATAAGCAGTTATGAGGCACGGTGGCAAAACCTGAAACTGCTGCTGCGCAAGTTACTCAACAGGCTGTTGCTAGGTAACCAAGGAGTGACTGAGTTGGTGCCATGAACCAACTCAGTCACTCCTTCGTAGCTCAGCCATTAAAGGTTGAGTGACTAAAGTCTTTCTTTTTTCTCCCCACATCCCCCAGAATGCTTTGCAGTTCTGCGTTGGAGTTCAATAAAATTATTGAACATTCTACCAGATGCATATTGATAGAATATTTTCAAATGTCTTGGTATTTATTGATACTCTAATTGAACAAACTGTGGAGAAAGATCCTGACAATACAGACAATCTTTTTAAAACATAATTTAGAAATGATCGTGACAGCGATGCAGCAAAATCATTATCATGGTAAGAAATTAATCACAATAAATGATAAATGACATGATAAATATCCATTCCTACGATGAGCCAGGCTCTGTCTGACTGTAGCAGAGCATTGATCTCTCTGTTAGGATCAAAGCAGCTCTTCACTCTTCATGCTGCTCTCTGTTTGCCAGCTGATGTGTTCTCTCCTCACAGAAACACAGTGGGTATTTAATCTGCCTGTCTGTGACAGTAAAACAATCTAAACGGCTTTAAGATTCAATAAAAGAACAATTTGTGTCGTTTGTTCTAGCTGCTGTGTTATTTGAAGGCCAACGCTGGAATGCGCTTAGTGATCGATGTCAGACCTTAGTTGTGTTTGCCTGTTTCACAGCATGTTCATCTGCAGCAGCAACTAGGAAGCACAGTTCCAGCTGTGCGAAGGACCGGCTACAGAATCCTGGTCGTTCCAGTAAAAGGCGGAGAAATTTCAGCTATTCATAGTCTTCCTTTTCTAGGCGGTCCCGAGAGACGGGGCCGTGCAATCCGAGCTAGGTCTAATGCTTCCCACTACGCAGCAACAGCAGCAGCAGCAGCGGGTCTATCGGCCAGACAGGCAGAGAGGAGAGGCCTTTCAAAACTACCTGCGAGTCTCCCCTCAAGGTCGAAGCTTTTATTGTGAACTGGAGACGATAAAGGACGTCAGCATCCTTCCAATATTCATCCATTTTCTGGTGAAGTGGGTTGTGGGTAAACATTAGGTCTTAATTTGTCACAGTCTGGATTAGGTAGAGGTTTCCATACTGATTTAGACTCTCATAGACACTTTAACAACAATTACAATGGAACTAAATAACTTGATTCCTGTCACAGATAAGCAATCTGTTGAAGCTAAGGATGCAAGTTATGATTGAGTTAAACTAAAGTGGGTTGATCTTATTGATAAATTAGCAATTTATTGATGAGCAGCCATTTTCTTAAAAACTTGAGTTTTCCCTCAGAGGGCCGACTGTTTTGTCTTAACATAAATTTTCAAATTTTTAATATCATGAATTAAAAAGAAAACATTATTTTGTGTCTGCTGTATCAAATATTGACTGAATGAACCAGAAATTATAAATTGTCATAGTTATAAAGTAAAAAAACAAAAACCTCTTAGGTTGCTGAATAGAAAAGTAAAAGATGAAAGGTATAAAATATTCTAAGCACTATATGTCTCTGTTCCCCATGAACACAAAGATATTCTGTTAGACGGAATGTTAAAACTTAGCTCTGAAGTTAACTCACGACAACCTTGATTATTGACATGCATTTTTTTTCCCCAGTGATGTTACATTTTTTCCCCTCCTCGTTTCTGTCATGTTATCCTTGCTTTTGTAGCACATCATACATTTTTGGTTGAGAAGTTAATGCTGCTCCTTCTTGCAGCTTGGTTGATTGAGCGCTATTAACTGAAGTTGGTAACTTAAAGAGCTTGAATGTTTATATTTCAAAACAGAACAGCAAAAAGCGCAGTTATGTTCCCACAACGGACTCTGGTTGGACCGTTTCTTTTTACCCTTTTCTGCCCTTTACCTTTTTTGTCTCAGCTGAAGCAAAGATGGCTTCAGCTGATACAGAAGCCATCTTTGCTTCTGTATCAGCTGGCTGTGCCTCTTAAGGACGACAAGTAGCGCCCTCTGCTGGATGGGATCCAAACTACAACACTAATCGACAGTCGAAGGATAAGCGGACGTTATTAGTCAATCAAATGGAACAGATTTTAATCTATTAAACCATTAATCGACAGTTAATTGTAAATGATTTAATTGTTTGCATCCCCCAATTGAAGCCTGGCTTCCACAGACTTGTGTTTTAAAGAAATTAAAGTTTAAAATGCAGGATTTCATTATCTGTAATATTGCAGCAGCCTTGGGGAGAAGAATTTGGAATGATCTTTGAACCCCACTCATTCCCTCTCTGAACTGTTTATGTGGAGTTTATCCAACGTTAACCCACTCTGTGTGTTTCCTGCAGAATGCCAAGCCCTTCCCCTCCTCAGACAGCCTAGCGAAGGTCCAGGAGGTAGCAAGCTGGCTTTTGGAAATGAACCAGGATCTGCTGTCGGGGGGCAGCAGCAGCAGGCGCAGTCGGGGCCTCGGGGGTCAGGCCGTGCGAGGTAACGCCTCCTCCACCACCCGGGCACCACAGCAGGCGGCCGAGGACGATGAGGACGAGCACGTTAACCGAGTGGTGGAGGAAGAGGAGCTGCGGCAGAGGGTGAGGCCTCAGCAGACGCAACCTCAAAAATAGGGACGAACACTTTCTCATGAGAATGTTGTCTGTTTTTTTCCCCCTCTTCTTCTCTGGTCCCAATCAGCCGGAGGCGTCGCTGGCTGACGGCGAGCGGGAGGAGCCATGGGCGCCTGGCGAGTCCGGAGCCAGCAACGGCCCTCATGGTGAGGGGGGGGAGGGCCGAGGAGGGCCGCTGAGCGAAGTCACCGGGGACGGCAAGGGAAGCCGGTGGCAGTGGGGCACGGACCAGCAGAGGCAGCTCCAAGGACAGCGCCCCCTGGAGGAGGACGAGGAGGAGGAGGAGGAAGAGGAGGAGAACAACAACAGCAGCAGTCACCAAGAGGAGGAAGACACAGAGGGAAGGACAGAGAGAGGGGAGGAGCATGGGAGGGAGGAGGGAGAAGAAGAGGAGGAGGAAGAAGAGGAGGATGATGAGGAGATGGACCAAGACAGCGATGAGTTTGAACATTCAGCGGAGAGTGGGAAAGAGGAGGAGGAAGAGGAGGGGGGAGAGGGAGAGGAAGGGCTGCGCTCCCCCTCCCTCAGGAACAGCGTGTCTGTCCCCAGTAGGAATCAGGAGATGGGATGTCCACACCAAAGTTCTTCCAGCAAGAAGGTAAGCTGCTACTGCTGCTGGTTCTGTCCTGCTGCTCTGCAGACCAGAGCCCCCCTGTGGAGTCAGCGGGGACGTCCCAGAGTTTATCTTGGCACCACAACCTGCTCAGCTGCAGAAACACTCAGGTCAGCGCCACAGGCTGCTGCCTGCTCAGCTGTGAACTTGGTCAGAGTCTGGAACAGTGGCAGTAGCCCAGGGCCAAAAATTTTTTGTGGGGGGGGGACACAATTTTTTTTTGTTTGTTTTTAGTGAATGCGTGTTTTGCAGTACAATAAATCATTAATAATATATAATCATTAATGATTTTGACACGTGATCGATATCAATAGGTAATACATCTTATAGAATTTTCAGTATACAGAATAATCATTGAACTCTAAACCAGAACCGCACAGCATTCTGGTGGACGTAGGCACAGAAAAGGTGATAGTCGATCAACCTCTCATGGTGAGCTAAGCAAGATGGTAGCATCAACAAAGTTTCAGGTTTCATCACTGTGACTCATAACTGCTTAAAACTAAAAAAACATTAGGACTGAGTCAAAACTGGATAAAACAGGAAAGGTCTGAAACCACCAGTTTGGCAGGATTTCAATACTTAAAACCAAAGACAAGGGATAAATTATTGACATTGATTGATATGAAATTGATTAAATTGATATTACATTTTTAGCCATATTGTCCAGCCCTTATTGTACTTTATATAGCAGGTACAGACCCTTATCTGGTGAGTTGTAATAATATTTGGGGATTTTTATGAATATAAACAACACTCAGTTTTGAAAATGATGAAGGTATAGTCATTTTTTTGGGGGGGGGTATTGCATGTTAATGACCAAGAAATGAATTAAACCAACCGTCATCAGTTCAGAACTAATTAATTATAGAACTAATTATTAATATCCTATAATCTGCATTAATGATTTTTCTCTAGTGGATAGAGTCCAGGGACTCATATCCTTTTAAACCTGGCCCAGCATGGATCTCCAGCTCCATCTAGTGGACTATTGCTGCCTTCACGCTGCAAGCATTAGGAATCACTCTGAATGAGAAAAAGAACTAAAATGTCCACTTTGATTGGGCATGTGCGGTATTTGTTTAAGGTGTTTAATGTCCCTGCTGGGACAAAGCTTAAGGTGGACTGGAGGAGTTGATCAGGATCCTCCAGGCTGGAACAAACTTTTCTCTGCAAGGATGCCCACACATCCTTAAAAAGTCTTAAAGTCACTTGAGAAAAAGTAAGTTTGTGCCTTTAATATATAAATCACAGGTCTTAAATTTTGTCTTGACATGACTGTTTAGTTTTGTAAAATATTAGAATTTTTAAAATTTCTGTACCTTTTAGAGTAATTTTTTACTATATATATATATATATATATATATATATATATATATATATATATATATATATATATATATATATATATATATATATATATATATATATATATATATATACATATGTTATTGCAGCATTTTCTGTCAGGTAATAGTTTAAGTTATCTCTTCTAAGTGTTCTTTAACTCAAGACAGTTGAGGCAACAATGCCGGTAGCCTCAACTACTTACCGCTAAGTAACTAGCTAGTTATTAGCTATCATGGGTCCTAGCTAGCTAGGTAACTAGCTAGCATAGGTACGTGGAAACTTATTGCCTGTCAATTGGACGAGGTCTTAAAATTATTATTATTTTTTTTATTAAACATTTTAAATTTAGAAAATTGATTTGGCAATAAACATCCCCCCATACTGAACGTGCAACCCCTGCTGCCCACTAGTACATGGGAGAATGCAGGAAAATATCAAACTCTCAACCTTTCTGGCCTCACAAGCAACTTGCTAAGTGTTTCTGTCCTTCCAACTTCTCTCTGTTTTTTTGGTACTTAAAGCGTACCTTTGGTTTTCCACATAATATTTATTACTTTTATTTGTTTGGTTGATAGAAAAATGTCTAAAAGAAGGGATATATTTGGTTAGTGGGGTATTTTTGTCTGCAGTTGGGTGGTATTATGCCCATATTTGACACCAGAGGGCGACATTGGTTCATTAGATTTTTGCGAATTTTATTGAGTTTTATTTTTGTTGCTAGATCCATGTTATTGGTTTTCCTGATAAAATAAAAAGCATTGCTTCATATTAAAGCACAGTAATAAATGCAGTTTGCATTGTCCATCAGGGCATGGTTGTAGTTAAAGGTTAGGACTTTATTTTCTTGACTTTGAGTACAACTCAAGTGTTTTCTTACCTTCACTTTCCTCTTGAAACTGGTGCTTATTTCACTACAACTAGCCTGGTGGGGGCGCAAGTAAAACCTGGTGGTCCACCAGGCTGGTAATAGGCTGAGGGAAACCAGTCATCTCTGTGGTTTCTCCATCAACTCATTTCAACCTAAAATGTGAAAGAAATGGTTCAACGACAAGGCACGAGAACTCAAGTTGTGCACAAGAGTCTGTTAGCATATTCTGGGTTATCGAGTTACAGCAGGGAATAGTGCGAGAGCAGAAGAGAGTTTCAGTCTCTGGTTACCTGTGCTGCATACTGACCTTAAAGAACAACACCACTCTACTTCTGCTCCACTTCTCCCCAGTAAACGTCTTCTTTCGTGAATATTTTTACCGGTAAAGTTCTTGTGTTCAGACTGAGTGAAGAAGAAGCTGTGCTTTTCTTTGTGTTTTAGCGTGATGTTCTTCTGCAGCTTTAAATAATGGGCGTTCTTGCTCAGGTGCCCGTGTTGCTCAGAATAACCTTGAACTACTGATATCTGCTGCTGAAGCCTGACCAGCCTTCCTCAGCACCTTCCCACAGAGATCCTAAACTCCTAACAAACCCCTAACGTCTTCTCTGCGGCCGACTCGTGAGGTTCAGATGAGGGTTTGTTGTCTGCTGTCTGTTTAGGAACTGAGCCCCTGTGATATCCAGTGACTTGAGTCTCCAGGTTGAAGGGGTCAGAGTGGTGACAGAATGACCCTGGTAAAAAATCACCCCGATCACACGTGTGCTGTGTCAGACGAGTCCTGGTGCACATTCCAGCACCCAGGGGTCATGAGAGCTGGGTCTGACTGGGCCCATCCTCTTTTCAGACTCTGACATCAGCTGCTGTGCTTTGCTAAGCTGACACTCTGACCTCACAGACTACTTTAAAGACTGCCAGGCAGACGGCCGGACGAGTTTCTGATCTGGTCGAAGCTCAACAAGCGCCGCGTTGAGATATCTGGAAGATACCAAGAGGAGCTGGGAAAGGTTTTAGAGCTTCTTCCCTTTCTTTCTGGACATGATCCACTAGAAGGCTTGCGTATTTTCTGCAATGCTGCGGCATTGCCCCATTCCCCGTTTCTCGTCGTCGGGTGCTCGGGCAAAGATGCCAAATGCTGCCTCTGAGAAGGAGAAGGCTGTACGTGTCCCGCAGGAGAGCCAGGCCCTGGACCTGCCAGACCCCAAGGACGTCGCCTCCAAATCGTTACCGCCCCAGAAAGTGCTCAAGATCTTTAGCATCAATATCATCGCGCAAGGTCTACCGTTCTGTCGCAGACGGGTGAGTGGCGTCCGTCACCAGAGAGAAATGCACTTTGGTTTCAGTTTAATCGCTGATCCTGAAATATCAGAGATCACTGCAGAGGCCAGAGCTCACTCACAGGCAGACTCAAAATGTCTGCCGAATAACTACACGGTTAATAACTACAGAGATCTGCTGAATAATACTGAACAACTGCAGATGTTTACTGAATAACGGTGAATAACGGCATATAACTGTTAAGTAACCACTGATTTGCTGAATAACTACATAAATCTGCTGAACTCTATTCAACACATTCTCTTGACCACATCTTAGCAAAATATAATTATCTCTTTTCCTCACAGGGATTGATAAATACTTATCTGACAAACATTTTTGCTAAATTTGAGACAAAGCTACCAAAGTATTTCAGTACTAGTCATGATTTATAATTTTAAAATAATTAGGATGTGAACAGCAGCTTGAGTTGTATCAGGATTATGGTGCTGAATGTGGTAGGACATAGATTTGTCTTTTTGTCCGTTGTTTCCGTTTCCCATTTACGGTCTGCTCTCTGTGGCTCCGCCTCCAGCAGATGACGACCATGTAGCAGAAAGGACTGGGCCTATTTTAGTCTACTTTAACATTCCTGCTGAATTCAGTCAGCTTGATGTTCATCTAGATTAATGCACAGTGATTCATAGAGATGTCACAAGACACCCGTCTGATGTAAAAACTGGTTATAATGTGTGCATCGGCTGCATGTGACGCTGAGTGATATGAAACTATATATTAATTTGACCAATTTGCACATTTCAGAAGACTTGACTGCATATTTGATTAAGTTGGTTCAGTTGCCAGACAGGTCTATAGTTATCAATTTTTTTTGTCCATTCGATGTTAAGTTCTCAAGTCCTGAACGCGTTAAAGACATCGAGAGTTGCAACTTTACACCTGAGCTGCTGTTTCCATTTTAAGATCCTAGTTTACTGCTGCTGAAGGACCTCTACATTCCCTCCGCCCCGTGTGCTTTATCAGTGAAATAATGTGAGCAGTCGAACTCATTTGTGTAACTCTAGAAATTGCTTCGAGGATAAAACCAACTCCCATTCCTAGTTTTATTCTTTCTTCTTCAAGAACAAACATGTGCGCAATCAATATAACTTTTTTATTTGTCACAAATCTTTGAACACAACTGTGAAAAATATCAGGGTAAAACAAGAAGTATTTAATTATAAAGGATTGAGATTAGGTTCAAAGCAGTCATAATCATTTCTGCAAGATGCGTGCATATTTTACGTGTCAGTAGTAGATATGGGGCTGAGATGCTTAGACTTACCATAAATGGCGGGAACGTTGTGACAAAGTAGGAAGTTCAGAACAAAACTGAGGTAATAATAGTCGCCATTAATTTCTCACTATTCAGCAAAAGTCCTGCTGATGATCGAACTACCCTGATGGTTAGTAGCCTCAGCACACATGGATCAGAATGGCTTTAAGTCCACTCAACAGAGTTTCATAGAAAGTAAAAGTTGTTTCCATGTGTTTGTATCACTGGCTGCATTTCCATTGATCATATACTTATGCAATTTGACATTTTGAAAATAAATTTGCTTAATAGAAACATGCCAGTTTTAGAAAAAAATAATTGTTTGATTAGAAAAACCCTTTTTCAATAAAAAAAAAGTTTTGTTTGTTTTAAAATTGGCTTGTTTTGCAACACTGCATTGGAAACACTTATTACATGATCAACAACCGGAAACCGCCGCTGGCGCAAACCATGAAGAAGAATACAGGAAGTAGTTGGAGGATCATTGCTCAGTGAGCTTTCTCTTGACTTATTTCATGGAAATGTAGCAATTGCAAAATAGTTTTTGATATTAGTGTAATGGTGACAAAGCTTTGCGTACATATTGTAGTGTGATTACAGCTAATGAGAGAAAAGCATTGATTCCTCCATGTCTTAGCTGCCATGTTGCCTTGTGGTCCTCCTGATCCGTTTCCATTTCCTTTTGGTCAACCAGTAAGTGACCCGGTTCATCCTCATGTAACTTACCATTGCATATCTGTTCAGTTCTCCTGACAGTTAATCATTTTCATTAAGTATCGAGAGAAATCTCACATGTAATTCAGTTTATTCAGTCAATTTAATTGTTGTGCATTTACTACTACACCCCTTCTCCTTTAGTTGTACTTCTGATCCCAGAGGAGCCAGTTAACCCAAATTCAAACATTCAAACATAACTCATGCTCAGACTTTTCTATTTTAGTCAGCATGTGAATGCTGGTTAATGGGCAGAGTTTCACTCTGATGACAGAACAGCCATGCAGACTGGGTGTGGTCTTCGACTGGAACCAAACCCAGCCGAATGACCAGGCATCCAGTCAAAGTAAGAGTAGTTGCTCTGTGCACGTTGTGGGGTAAACTAAGTCATGGTGGTTCATGGAGTTCCTGGCCCTTGTCTCCTCTGTGGCCTCTGCTGTGTATAGCTGTCAATAAATAGCTTCACAGGGAACTTCCAATGGCTCCCTCTGGTATAATTTAACTAAATTAGCCTGAAATCATATCTTGAGAACAAATGGCTGATAGCAAAACACAGTTTTAATCTTCGTCCTTTCGTTTCAGTGTTTTCATTAGTTCTGATGCAAAGTATTTACTTCAGCAGTTCTCCTTTTTCTTTTTATGTAGTTTGTCTTTTGGCATTGAAAATGCATGAAAGAACCCCAAAACTTTCAGTCATTAAACACAAACTCAGAGCAACAGAGTTGCAGCTTAAAGCAGCAATTAGCTTAGACTCCTGCTATCATGATGGTTTGCTAATCATATTTTCCACTCTTGGTATTTACACAACAAAACGTATCCAGACGTATTTTGTCAGTACTTCTTACAGTTTGAAGAGTCAACATCAGGGTTTCAGAGCCTTTAAAATGCATCTGAAACATTACGCATGATGACCAAACTATATTAATAAACATTTTACTGTCATTAGGGTCATTAGGGTTGTTTTCACAAGCTTGTGCTGAAATGCATCCAACTTTCCCTTCTGACTGTCTCTAGTTTTTCTTCACACCTGAAACCTGCGCAGCGCAAAGTATCCAGCTTCACAACCTGACAGACAGACAGACAGACAGACAGACACTGCCGATGTTGCTTTTTTTGAAATAAGTACATTTTAATGTTTCATGTTACTTAACTTTATTTCAAACTCTTAATAGGTTTAGTATAATTTAACAACTATTGACTACATAAGTAAAATGCTTTACACTGTTTTAATGTAAAAAAGCCCAAGAAAAGTCCATTCTGAAGTTTGTAGCGTCTTTTATTTAGCCACGGCTGTTCGCTACAATCAGCTACACGTAGAGGAAATCCTGGACATCCTGCTGACCAATCAAACAAACAGTTTAAAAATTCTGTCCATCATCAAATAGAAACGTATGTATTTGTAAAATATCTCAAACTTTTGCTTTTATGAAACTAGAACTTCTATATTTGGTTTAAAAATATGAAATTTTTAATCTTACGCTTTTATTTTAGCTAAACTATAATTTAAAATCCTGAAGCTTTTTTCAAGTGATCTAATTTGAGGTTAAGTCATCTAAGACTTGGATTCCATGATTCAAACCAGCCGTTCATTAAAACAGAGGTCCTCTTCTCCGGGTTAAAGAGCTACAGAGAGAATTCCCACTATGTCTGAACTTCCGGAAACAGGAATGTAGCTCCAGCTGTTGAAGGAAATGGCTGCCATGATATAGATCCTTAATGACTGGAGGTGCCACTTTACCACGCCCCGGCTCCCCGAGCTACAGGCCTGTCGGGTAAGGCAATCTGGACGTGCCCACTGCAGCTGTGTCTGCGTCTAGAGCCATCAGCAGAATGCATCTGCCATGTGAGCAGGTGTTGTGGGTGTGCTGGAGCTTTCTTTAGCCGCTTCCTCTCAGTGTCTGGTTCCCTACAAGAGAGAGTTCAGCAGCTCCAGACCTCCACCTGGATGGTTAAATTGGCTGACAGGCCAAAGAGGTCACTCAGCCGTCTGATTCAGCTGCGTTGGAGCAGCAGAGTGGAGTTGCTGACCTCTGACTTGGGCATTTCTCTCACACCAACGTGGTTTGATCTAACCCATCCCACTGTTGCTGTGGTGCCATATTTAAGGTCGCGCGTTCAAAATGTGTCCAATGCTTTCAATGCAGATGTTTAACATTTTGCTCTACACCTAGCGTTTCACGCATCAGGTGCATCTGGTTTACATGTAAAGTCTGTATGGAGGCATGTGGAGGACAAGTCAGACACGTCAAAATCACCTCAGCCATTGTTTTCAGTGGTCGGCCTATTTGTCGGACAAGTCAAACGATCAGAATGCTTCAAATCGCTCCTCACTAGATGACGGCCCTGGACGTGCCTCCACATAGACTTTGAATGTAAACCAGACGCTATCAATGTTAACGCATGGAATGAACCTAAAAAGTTTAACATGTTAATATTACATTATCCAGATTAATCTCCTCACCTATTTTGACCTGGAAGTCAGTGGAGGGTAACCCAGATTACAGCGCCGTATGACATGGTCCATGTCATATTGTACTGCGGTCAACAATCCAACTGGAGTGAAAAGATGAGCGAGGAGAGTCAGACTGGTGCGCAGCAGCAGCTTCACGTTTTGTCCCTGCGCCTCATAACTGTTTAAAATGAAAATGAAAAAAAAAAATCAAAAAAACTGCATGGAGTGAAACAACAAATGTACTACAAACACAAAGTTAGTGGTTTTGTGGAAAAATTGTGGAGTCCAACCATTCAGCTGTGCAAATCGCTTGGGTGGACCAACCTCTGCCTTCGAGACGTAGCTCCTCCTCAGAGCTGCAGTTTCCAAACTTCTGAACTTCCACCTCCCAGAACAAATTTCTTTTACGTCCTATTTGATAAATATACAGCATTTTATAGCAATTGAAAGTAACATAGTTCCTTGATTGTGCTATAAAATGGCACTATGTGCCTGGAAAAAATATTATACTGCCCCTTTAAGAAGTTACATATGAATTCCATTTAGTTACCATTAATAATATTTACTGGATAACTTCCAAAATGATGTTATTTTTTAGACTTATTTACCATAGATTTATAAATTTTGCACCTCCATTGATCAGAAAATAAAGTATAAAGCATCAACACGTCCCTTTTAACATGCCCTGATTACTATAGTTAACCTTATAGGTGCATTTCTGAAAGTTTTCAGTCTCACTGCTGCCTCTGCCTGGTTCAGAGTTTTTAATCTGCAGACGTGTTTATTAAGCAGCGTGGCTTGAAGGAGCAGCTGCGTTTACCGTCGCCGCTCTCTGTGGACCCGAGTGTACAGAACCCAAAGCTGGCCTGCGGGCATCCTGCTGCTCCACAAACAACCAGGCCTGTTTAGTTTACACATAGCCAGATGCATAATGATGAGCATGACAGAGTGAAAAGCTAATTAGTCTTTCCAAGTTTTTATTCTTTCTTCCCTGACTTCCTTATGTGATGCAAGGCATTGCAATGCACTGGAATGAAGTCTGGATGAAGCTGTGGAGTGTTTAGATCAGACGATGAGCTGCTTGATGTGAGAAGATCATATTAACATGTTTCAAACATGCATAAAGTATATGATGGAGATGTCAGCAGTGATTAGAAATAGCAGACGTGGAACAGCCTCATCATTACTGAAAGTTTAAGCTGACTTCAAGCTTCAGCATCTTTCCTTTGTAGATAAAGGACGATTGAAGAGATGAAAAGTTCTGAAACTTTATGGAAAAAAAAAAGGCTGATCCAGAACCCTATTGATTCAGCTCCTTCCCAAAGCCAGCCACGCTTATGTGCTTTAAAGATTGAATTTTTTTAAAACAAAATTGTTAATAAATAGCTTTGGCGCTAGAATGATGTTTTTTGGGGGTGTTTTTTGGAGTTATCGAAATTGTTTTATTTCGCAAAACGTTAATGGAAACACTTTTTTCATATCACACAAGTCACATGATTAACATGTTGTCACTGGCACAAACCAGAAGAACACGACAGGAAGTAGTTGGAGGATCATCGTGCAGCATGTTTTTTAAAGGGCCACTTTTGTGTAACATTATTCCCTCATCAAAAACATATCTGGAGTGTTTCTTTGATTCTTTCATGGATGTTTGAGAAATCCTTTACTCTCCCATGGCAACCATTCAGCCGTGCAAAATGAGTGGTGGGACTTAGCTCCGCCTTCAAACTCGAAGCTCCTCCTTTGAGCAGCAGTTTTCAAGTTTCCGAACTTCGGCCTCACAGTGCAGCCCTCCCCACTGCCGCCCCACTCGGCTCCTTCAGACTAGCCAGCAGCAATTAGCAAACACTTAGTGAAAATGCACATCTGCTGAGCTTGTTATGGGAGCTGGTAAAAACGTTGTTAGTGGTTAATAGAGGAGCCATGTTGTAATGACTTCCTGAAGGCGGAGTTTCAGAAAGAGCAGCAGTTTCTTAAAGAGACAGAGGCCCAATTTCAAGGTGTTGAATTACAAAGTCATATCTTTGAAGTCATATTTGACAGAGCATTTCTATAACAGCTGAAGATAACATAGTTGTGTGAATGTGCTATAAAATGGAACTGTGTGCCTGGAAAATACATAATTCTGCCATTTTAAACAATTAGTTCTTAGCTAACGGTCTGTGGTGGAGCAGCGGCAGCGCTGCAGGATGGCGGATTCTTTTGCCCTTGGGCTGCAAATAACCCAGAGCAGAGGCATCTACCATTGGCTATTCTGAGAAGCTGCTCCATTCCGGGGAGGCGCACGGATCCGGTCGACTGGAGGCCCAGACCCAGGTTCGCCCGAGCAGTTGTGTTTAATCTGCAAGTTACCAGCAGGAACACAGGCTGCGGTAGAGGACCAGCCGAGGCGCTTAGATCCTCCTGGTTTATTTTCCTTCTCATGTCCTGATTATTCTGATTAGAGCTCCAAGCAGCTCAGAATGGCTGAGTTGACACGTTTTTGGTTAAAATATGATTTGAGTGAGAGCTGATGGTGCACTGTACCGTCATAGTGTTATACGGTGCTTTACATGCAGTGAATACTGGATGTCGTCGTTGCCTCAGCTGCTGCAGGCTGCCTGGAGGCTCTGACATATCCCATGGAGGGAGGAAGAGGCAGCTTCCGTCGGTCACAGACCTTAAATATGGTTTTACCTTCAGTTTAAAGGTACACTAACATTTGTTTAATTTTAAGCTAAATAATCTTGACTGAGGTAGTGGTGCACCTATCCACGTTTTTCACTTCCTGTATTAATATCAATATCTGAAGTTCGGCATCAGCCAATACCGATTCAATTCAGAAAAAAAGCTCTGGATTGACTGTTTAACACAGGCATAAATGTATTGAATTACAAATGTATTTGCTTACTCTTTACCTAAACAGCATGCTTAAATACACCAATAGCTTCACAAGCTTGGTCAAAGATCTAAAAACAACTTTAATTTGCCCAGTCAGTTCAATTAGGAGTAGAAGAGCCAATGGAAAATGATCTGAGACTGACAAAAACGATAGGTTGACTATGTTAGTCAAACGTAAAAATAAACTGCAACAAAACTTTTTCTTTCGAATGGTTGAAGTGTAAAAGAAACCATTTGCTCAGACTTACTTTGTCAAAAATAGTTTGCAAAAGCTGCTTTGACCAATGTGTTAGAAATATTATTTCATTCAACATTATTATTTAGATGGCAAAATTTACCATTCAAATAATGGTAAGTTTATTTACCAAAAAAAAAACAAGAATTTTGAAGAAAAAAAAATCTTCCGAAAATAAAGAATTTTTTGTGAAATTCCTCCTAATCATATATTAATATGGATTAAGATCATAAAGAAAGGTGCTGGAGATGAGAGTAAAATATTCTGGGATAAACTGTGACTTGTTTTCAGCTGTCGGCCATGTTCTTTCCGTCCGACCTGATTCTTTATCAGCCTGGATGTTGCAAGTGGTAATTTAGACCCCGACATCCATGCTTTGCAAGTTCTCATCTTCATGACCTTGGCAGTGGAGTAATGTGCCTCCATGTCTGACGGCGGCAGCGATCAGACCAAAAATATCCATCTGTCAGAAACGAGGAGCCACGTCGGTACAGGTAGCGCCGATGAAATGCTATACGGTCCAACAACTGAAGGCTTATCACGATCCAGCTGCAACATAGAAACGCTTGGAGAACGTTTCACCACGGTTACCGAGGTAAACCGCATTAATAATACTCCGATTTCATCAATGTTTAAAAAAAAAAACACAAAGATTTACAGCTGAAGTCTTTAACTCGTGCTCTCCCTGGACTGTTTTTAGTTTAAATATCATCTTCTTTTCATTTTTATTCACCTTAGTTTTTACATTATTCTGTGAAGACGTTCCTGACAATCAATTAATAGTTAAGTTATGCTTCCTCGTCCCTATTTATTATTAAATAAATCCTTCCTGTATGCACCTCGGCCAGCAGGTGATGTGGCTCCCTTTAGCTCGCCCTCTGTTGGCTCAAACAGGACAAATGTTTCCTGGCTGGCAGAGGATTACCTGCTGGTTCAGAAATGAAAGTCAACTCTTTTTTTTTTTTTTTTTTTTGGCACTGCCACAGTGTTTTATATTACATTAGAAATTTGGCTCCTGATGTCTTTTTTCCATATGTTTTTTCTTTGGGGGGGGATAAAATGTCGGTAGGAAATCCCTCTCCACCACATTAGAACATTGGATTTTAAAACTTGACGGTTTCATGCACATTTCAAGTGCAACTGACATTTAGCAATACATGACACTTTTCCTGAACAAAAGTTGAAACAAACAAAAAGTATGTGTAGGGCTGGACCATATAGCTGAAAAACGTATCACAAAATAGGGTTCCATACTATTCTGTGAAATATGAAATCAGTCAATATCAATAATTATTGATGTACTTTTTGTTTTATACATCGGAAATCCTGACAAACTTTTTATTCACAGTTTTCATTTGTGTACTTTTAAGCATTCACAAAGCACAGTGGCAAACTACAGCACTGAAAGAAGGTCTAACCGGATGTTAATAATTTAATTCATTGGAACTAATTTTAATTGAACTAACCATTAATCAACAATTAGTTGTAAGTCGATTAATAGGCTCCATTCCCAGTTGGAAAGAAAAGCCCTGGGCCTTTTTTTAATGGCTGGGATTCAACATGGCGCCTAAAAGTTTAGACACTAACTGGCATTTTAGCTAAAGCAGCATCAGCTTAGATACTTAAATAAATAATAATTTCCTACTTATAAAGAACCAGCGGTGACGCACAGTGGGCCCAGAGTTGTTGGGGGTGGTGAGGGGAGGCAGTGTGTCCTGGGCAGGTTTAGCTCCAGGTGGTTCCGACCGCAGCGGACCATCTGTCCCGTCTGCAGCAGAGAGGGAAGCCGTCTGGTCCGGGGTTCCTGCAGAGATGCAGGAATTCTGGAGCGATTCTAGCAGACATTGTTGCCGTAACAACACATGGCTGAGTCATTCTGGACGTCTTCTCCAGGAGGCAGGGGAGCAGCGGTGATTTGCTCAAATGATGAAAACACTCAATGAAACATGACTCATGGTGTGACTCGTTCAGATGAGTCAGACCAAGAACGGGAGCTGGAGTTGCTTCCGAACAGAAATTTACAAAAAGTCTTAATACATTTATATCAGGCACATTTTTAACTACAATGTTTAAGTGATTATAAACAAAGGTTAACATAGTATGCATAAAAACTGGTGGATAACAGACAAGTAACCTGAAGGTTGCTTAGTTACTTGACTGTGCTATAAAATGGCACTAAAACACATAAAACTGGTCCTTGAAAAGCTCCCAAAAAAGATTTCTGATAATCTGTAATTGAGCTTTTAAAAAGTCCATTGAATCATACTGTTAACTGTAAAAAAAAAAGATAAAAAAAAGACTTTCTAGTAACTGAAACCTTTCTCATTTTTTTCTATGTCTCCTTTCTTCTGCTTGGACGGGAACATGAAGGTAAGAAAAAGTTTTTGTTTTCCTGTAGATGCTCATGCTGCTGTTTCCTTTCTCTTTTCTAATCCTTTAATCTGAACCACATTTGTTACAAACACATTTTGTTCTCAGGCGCAAAAGCTCAGAATATTTCTGTGACCAATAGGGGGCAGCATGACCTAAAAACCGATCACTTTTAGAGCCTTTGTGTGTCAACCGACCAGGATCCATACGTTCAGCCTCAGCTTTTTGTGCACCACTTTGTCTGATGTGTGAATTTAGTTGGCTGTGGCTCCGTCGTCCCTCCCTCCCGCTGCTCTTGTTGTTTGTGCCGATTTTAAAATCACACCATCTCCTCTTCTGCCCCTGTAAAAAAAACAAAACAAAAAAAAAAACATCCGTCCTCGTCTCTACTAAAGCGAATATGTAAATATGTAAAAGCAGACGTAGGTCTCTGCAGACACACCTGCCTAAGAGCTTCAGTAAACCTTCACATTGTCACGGCCGTCATTGTAGCACTCAGTGCCGTATTAGTGGACCAGATCCACTCCTCCATCTCCCACATTAACGCAGTGGTAAGTATGCAACGAAAACAAAAAAGACAAAACACATCCTTTTGTACAAGGTCAATGCTAAGAGGCCAGTAGCTTTTGTTAAATACTGAAGCAACAACTTGGCTTAAAAGCAGAATAATAAGCAGATGGCTAAAAATCAAATGTACATTAAAATAAGTTGTTAAAAGCGAAGTTTTCCTTAAAGATTCAGCTGTTTAATGTGAATACAAAGCCCTGTTTTCCCCAGGAGGACGTTTCTCTTACATACAACGGCTTTTAGAGGAAGTTTGATGTCTTTATTTCTAAATAATATTTCTAGCAAAACTATTCTTTGACAAATAAAGCTAATATGTCTCTGCTGAGTTGTGGTTAATGTGCAACCCCAGCAGGCTATAGTCAAGGACACGGCTCAGCTTTAACACTAAAGCTGAGCCGTGTTAATTTACTTATTTAACTGCTTCAGTCAAATAAATATTATCATTATTGTTTCAATGTATTTATATATTTAGAATGAACTTTAAAAGAAAATACAACTATAGTCTATAACTATAATTATTAAAGAAACTTATTATTTTACCACTTGTACTTTCAAAATGTTTGTATACATTGATGCCGCTCAGACCCAAAACGTTCTTGTATTTATCCTAGAAATTCATTTTCAGAGCATGAAGATTTATCAAAATGATATAATTTGTTTAAAATAAAATTACATTTTCCGCCCAATTATTTCTTACATCTTGACTCCACTTTTGTTTTATGTTTTTGCAACAGTTCCTCTTCTCGTGTGTCTTTATTACACCATATTATGTATATTCATTGGGAAAACCCTAGAAAAGATTAATTGGCTTCAGCAAACGACCCAGAACAAAGACATAATAATAAAGCTTGATATATTTGTGTCTCAGATACTGCAGCACACTGCTCAGAACAAATTTTTCTGCTTCATCTGAAAAATTAACGATGCAGTTTACTCATGGCATCACTTTAAAAACAAAATAAAACTGTTTTGGATTAGAGTTTAAAGTGGAATATTTTCAACTCAACCTGCATCCTCCTAGGAACTACATCAGACCAAAGTTATTAAAGTTAACTAAAACTAACAAAAACCAAAATTGAGAAAACCTTTTTGTTAACTGAAACAAATAAAAACACTAATTAATGAGGAAAATCTATAAATATCTGGACCTGTGTCATGCGTTTATAAAACTACAACATACTGAAATTATAGATATAATATTCTTCGTTATTAGCCTTTCAAACTGAACCTAAATATATAACCAAAGCATGGAAAAACTAAAAGTAGTGCTAACAGAAACTAAACTAAAACTAAATATTTACTAATGATTATAAACTAGCAAAGACACTCTAAAAACTAATTGAAACTAACTAAAATAGACAAACAAAAAGCCACTACAAAATAAACCTGAACTGTCATGAAAAACTCAAAACCGTCATAACGCTGCATCAGACTGAGAGTCTGTCACACAGCTGGGGATGATTTCAGTGCTGATCAGCCATCAGAGTGATGAGCTCAAACATTAAAGTCCCGTTTCCAGGCGGTTCATCATGCAGGACGTTGATGTGGCGTCAGCTGATGCATGTCTGTACACTTTTCACTGTGGAGGACGGACCAGCCTCTCTTGACAGCTCTGATCCGCTGAGCGTTCCCGCTGCCGGGCCCATGATGGATCAACATCATGTCCACCTAGAGGAGGAGAAGAACCCGTAAAAGATTTTCATATGGATTTATACGTCCAACTGCCTGAATGAGACTCTCAGAGTAGGAATACACTTTATCTCAACATGGAGGGAAATCATTTTTCTGGCTGAGGGAAAATAACTACAGATGTGTGTGCGTGTGTGTGTGGGAGCAGTACTTCAAACCCTCTGGTATTCTCTAGAGTGTTATCACCGCTCTATATTCCTCAGCCATTGAGCACAAGACGGTGTTCAATTATTTTCCATCTCTCTTTAAGTGCTTTTTTTCTACCTTTCTCTTCATTTGCCATTGGTTCTTAAAAGAGGAATATGCTTCTAAATATGGGAAATAGTGATAAGAAATTAGCTTTCTGTACAAACATTTTCATCTGTGCCATTAAAACATTCGGTGAAGAGTCATAAAACCTTCATATGTTGCAACATACGTCTAACCAAAACAGCTGCATAGGCATTTTCATAAAGTTATGAAAACCCAAAAGCCGCAATTGATCTGACTAACCAGATCGATTGCTTCTATAGATGCAAATTATGATTGAGTTGATCTATAGTTGACTGATCTTATCGATCGACTGATTAATTGATAAGCAGCCATTTTCTCTTGTATCGAGATCGCTGACCGTCTTTCCATAACATAGAGGCATACATTTTGTCAGTGGTATTAAGTACTAACTGAATAAATAGAAAACTGTGGTTTTCTTACATTATTAAGCGTAGACATATTTACGAAATATAACAAAACAGGAATCTCTTAGGTTACTGAATACAAAAATAAAAGATGAAAGAAGAAAATGTGTGAAACACTAACTCCCCTATGAACAGAGCGATATTCATACTGTTGTTGTATCTGTTGTCGCTCTGGGAGTAATGTTCCAACGTGGCTCCATGAAGTGCTTTAACTCAGAACTGAACCTCAAAATCAACTGGACTTATGGGCATCATGTTTTTTCCCCCCATCATGTTGCAGTTTTTCTGAGTTATCCCCTCCACTTTTCTGTCATTACATCCTTGTCTACGTAGCATATCAGTCAGTTTTGGTGGAGCAGTTGCCGCTGCTCCGCCATGCTGCTCAGCTAAATGAGCGTTCAGGAGCTTGTCAAGTGTTTATAGTCGTAAACAGAACCACGTCAAATACATTTTGCATCCCACAATGGACTCTGTTTGGGCCGTTTCTCTTTCTTGTTCTGGGATAGCTCCACCACTTATGTTTCTGTATCAACTGATTTCACTTTATGGTGAGCAGTGACTCTGCTGGATGGTGGCCAAACTGCAACACTAACAGAAATGTCTAAGTGGACGTTATTAGTTGGAACTAAATTTAATCGGATAAACCATTAGTCGACAATTAATCATAAGTCAATTTATTGTTTGCATCCCTAGCTGCTTCTATAGAATTTGTACACATCTACAGGGAATTATTGTTTTGGGTTTGATGCATAGGCTTATGCCTATATGAGTCAGAAACACTTGATAATTATCAATCAAGCTTAGAATGTTCATAGAGAAACACTGGGAGAAGACCAAGCCGATTGGTTTTCTAGTTGGGATTTTGAATTTGGTAATTATCCTGTAGTCTGCTGCTTAACATGATGCTGATAGTTAAACTGTATCTTTAGATTGACTAAATTATTACCTTAACAGGGTAATAATACTGTTCATGCAGTCAGTATCTAATGGTTTTTACAACAATTCAATTCAGTTTATTTATGTTGCACCAATTCACAACAAATGTCTCACTTCACAGACTGTTTCAGTTCAGTCACACATACAGGGATTCTAGTTATCCAACAGTAAAGTATGATCAATTAATTATTCAAACTAGATTAAAAAGTTTTAA
This sequence comes from Gambusia affinis, assembly GCF_019740435.1. Classification (NCBI taxonomy): domain Eukaryota; kingdom Metazoa; phylum Chordata; class Actinopteri; order Cyprinodontiformes; family Poeciliidae; genus Gambusia; species Gambusia affinis. Next base: position 28,922,629 of record NC_057871.1, on the reverse strand, counting down.
TCTACGTAAATCCAGCAGGTTGCAAATCATAGAATTTCAATAACTATTCTATTCTTGATAGTAAAAAGACACATTTCTGGTATTTATATGAAACCGGTTTTATTTGCACAAACAGAGACACGAACCCAGACCATCTGGATCTTGTGTGTTCTTATTTAATTATGCTAGCTTGATAGATGACAGAGGAGGGGAGTCCATGGCTACATTAGATTTCCCTGCTTTGTTTCAGGACCAGAACACAACATTCAGAGTCAGGCTCGTTATCTCATTAAGCCCGTCTTTCTCATTAGAGGACATGTGTCCTATCTGGACAGTCAGTCTAGTGTGGATCAGTAGAGTAGTTGTCTTCCTAGAGAAACGGGTGAAGTGTCATCTTTGAGTTTTTCAACCGTACCTTAAACTTTGTCATGTACACAGGCTATTCAGACTCATTGTACATTCATAACCTGAAAGGACTTTGCACATTAGCTGTATGGACAGACATCTAGTTTTCAAATTCTTTTGACCTCAATGGAACAAATCTATTCTTGTTCACGCCACACTTTGGACACCCCTGGTCTAGTCAAAGGAACTATGTGTAGTAAAGTTGTTTGAGGACACCAGAAGCCACATGTCTTCACCACCCTGATCTGGTCAGGATTTCACCCACACACACACACAGAGACATACACCTCCTTCAAACATCAGCCTGCTACTCTGGATAGAACAGAAAGTGCTGATGTGGTCCAACTGGCCTCTTTAATTTGTGATGAGCGGGGCCAGTTCGGGACCGCCAGGGCCTGATGGCCAGATTGTACTGCTGTTTCATGCCCCCCTCCAACTCCTCACCCTCCTACAAGCCAGCTGTAGAAACACCTGCTAAGTCAGCAGCAGCTACAGAGTTCATCTTCCCGTTCTCACTCCTGAAAAGAGACACATTTGGAAGCTCAGACCTGAACTCTGTGAAGAGCGGGGGTCTCAAACTCCAGTCCTCAAGGGCCGCTGTCCTGCAGGTTTTAGATGTGCCACATGTACAAAACACTGGAATGAAATGGCTAAATTATCTCCTCCTTGTGTAGATCAGTTCTCCAGACCCTTAATGACCTAATTATTCTATTCAGGTGGGGTGCACATATGCACATATGTGCATTCACACGTCAGAATAACTTTACATACATATGTGTATGTAAAGTTATTCTTTACATGAACAGGCAGACAACAACAAAGACAAAGGAGGATAGCATTTTTATACATTTTGCTGTGTTTTGATACTTAACCTGTTAAGTTTAACACAATTCCCGATGAGGAATATATGTGTTACAAAAGCACTTCATTCATGGGATTTTTCTTTACAAGGAGGCAGAAGATACGGGTCAAATTACATGTTCAATGTCATGCTAAAATCACAGTGCCATATAGTGGCCTGGGAAGACAACTGCTGCTGTGACTCAAGGAGTCTCGGCGGTTCCGTCTAAATCTGGGACTTTTTCCTCAGTCAACACCTGAAGAACAAGACATTCGATTTGTTTTATGCAAATATCATGATTTGTTTGTCTTTAACCCAAGACCTCCTCTGTGGAAATCAGGTCATAATCTTGTTTATCTCTGCTCTGAATATAAACCTGACTACCTGTTAGGAAGACGACTGTTAGGCAGTGGTCACAGGAAGCTGAAGAAGCCCTACAGGTTGTTACGAAGTACTGATTGGACTTCTCTTTGCCAGCCACATGGAGAGGACATCAATGCCATGAAAGAGTGACAACACAAACTTCTTTGTGGACAGCATCATCCACACCAGAACAGTGAGATGCTTCCCCAATAATAAATCCTCGATCACCAGTGAGCTAAAGATTTTATTCCCCTTTGGAATCAATAAAGTACTTTTGAATTTGAAATACCATCAGGCTGTGGTCTGTGTAACAGTAGTCTATTTTTAAGCAGCATTGTCAGGAAAGGAGGAAGAAGTAATTCTCGCTTTCAGTCTCGTTCGCCTGTGTTGGGGTAGAATTGGGGTATCTGGGTGAAGGAGGCAGGAAAGCTGTTATGTTACATGGTGACAAGTTTCTGGCTCGTATTCTGATCATTCCTCCTAAGAAATGGAGTTTGCGGACTTTAACGGCCTACGGGAGTCGTCTCCTGAGACGAGGCCAGAGGCAGCAGCACACACTGCAAGCTGAAGGCCAGCTACAGCGAAGTCTGTTGCCTGGCAACAGTTTACAGAGTCTAGCGGGGTCCTTCAAGGCTGCCCACAGCCCTGCCTGCCCCTCGTCATCGTCACGTGAAGATTAGGTCTGCAACTTGCCTGGCCTTGAATTATTTATCTGTTATTTTCTGGCAGCCTTCAGTGTTTCAGTCGGCTGGTCATGCTTCAGGTATCCACATCACCTGCCACTGATCTGAAGTCTGCTGTAGATCAGATGAGACGCCTCTGTCCAGCCGTATGTGCGTCGAGGAGTTTGAAGATAGATTCAGTCAGGCTTGTTTGTTCTAAAGACTGCAGTAAAGGGAAATATTCTTTCACTCCCAAAGCGTTTGATGTTTTCTGTTTGTTAGTTCCTTCTCCCTCTGGGCTGTCGCTGCTGCTGATCTGGGGTGCCCGCCTCTGATTATTTGTTTCCTGAATGTCTAATCTGCCAAGTTCATGCCTCTGGCTGCCCCACTGAGAAGGGCTTCCTTGTTCTGTGTCTGCCTGGCAATCCCAGCGACTGCTGCTGTCCCCGGCCTCTTGTGCACATTACCATACAGCTGTCCCCCAGGATGCAGAGGGGCAGACACCCAGGAGCTTCAGAGGGAACCCGGCCACTCCCTCCGCTCTCCCGGGCTGGAGCTGCGGCAGATGGGCCGTGCAGATTAAACCACCAGGCACATGGCGCCCATTGTGCGTCGCCTATTGTGAAATCGGAAAGGTCACCTGTTGGGGTCAAAGCTGAATTTGTTGTGAAGAGTGCTGCCTCTTATCCACAATCTCTGCTGGTGATGGTTTTGCTAACGTTAGCTTTATGACTGCAGGGAAATATTGAGCAGTAAAGGCTCAGAGCACAGGTACGGCTCTTTGTTGTAAAACACTTTCTTCACTAATCGAACCAAGTAAAAAAATCATTCAGGCTGGTAATTTCTGTGCCATGGTTATTATAGTTAGCTAAAACTGGTCAAATACCGAAAACTGAAATTGAGGGAACGTTTTTGTTAACTGAAATAAATAAAAACGGTAGTTAATGGAGGAAAAACTTTAACCAACTCAAACCGTATCATACTTTTATGAAACTAACTGAAACATGCAGAATTTCTAGATAAAATATTCTTTGTTTTTGTGTTCATGAATATGTTTATTAGCCTTTCGAATTCAGGTGGAAGGCTAATAAACTATGCCAGCTGTTGGCAAATTACGGTACTCCATACTCCTCATGGTGGCACTTGTGCTAATCCTCAAAATGGCAACAGCAAATTTGTGAGAAATTTTTTTTTTAAATTGTGTCTTCTGCTGAGCATTCATTATTCAGTGAATCGGCACATCTATCTACATAATCACAATGCAATATTTTGACCTTTTTTGAATTCTGCACCTAACAATGAACCCAAGTGTGAAAAAATCTGAAACTACTACTATAATAAAAACTAAAATTGAGCGTTGTTTAAGTAATAACTAATAAAAACTAACAAACACACTCTAAAAACTAATCGAAACAAACTGAATTTGACAAAAAAAATTGAAAACGAAATAAAACTAAACTGTAATGAAAAACCCAAAACTATTCTAACCCTGCTCGGTACAATACAGGCAAACACATCTCCTGGACTCCATCTGGTAGTGAGACTCCATTAAAATGTTTAATAGAGTTCATTTCAGGGTCCTCTATTATAGGAGATATCTGCCGCGTCGAAGTCTGTAGCGCCAGCATACCAGGTGCCCAGTCTAACTGCTGTGCCACGCATCGCCCCATAAATCACCTTTCCTGCAGCGTAGTGTGAAGATTAGAAATGCTTGACATTGCATCCAAACTTATGAACATGAACTCAACACCTAAAAGTTTGATTTTTCTGACTTTGGAGTCAGAAAGATGAAGTGAAATGTGTAATATAGACAGATGTTCGTCACCAAACCCAGCATAGAAATCCAACTACTATTAGTTGGAGTAATAACACTATAATACCCTTCTAACAGTTTTTTTTGTGTTTGTTTGTTTTTATTAAATCCATGGTGCGTAGTGTCCTTGCCAACCCAATTTATTGCTGGTTTCCTGACCTGCACCTGGAGCTCTGGTCAGTCGGGTGTGTAATCGTTCCCACATCAGAGTTTAGACATTCATCTAGTGGTGAAGCTCCATTTAAATGTTTAGGTAATCAAAATCATTTCAGGGTCCGTTGTTAATTTCCTGTTCAAACTGTTACCTTCTGGCAGACGGTGTAGAGCCGTAACGTCCAGAACTCGTAGTTTTTTTAAAAACTTTTTTCATTTTTTCAATTTGCATATCATTTGAAATGAGTTTTAATTGCATCTTTCAATGTTTTCAATGTCTTCCAGTACCATTTAGTGGTATTTTTCAATTTTTGTTGTACTGTTTCAGTACAGTGACAGTAAAGGCTCTCCATTCAAATATTTTTTTTTAAATCACATTTTAATCAAATTATTTGTTGGTAAAATAAATAAAACGGAGAAACCCGACAGGTTCTTGACGTGTTGCGTTCAAATTCCAGGTTCTGAACACCTTAACGGTTAGAACCAAACTCTTCATCATGAGCTCAGATGAAAGTTCCTGAATGTCCCGCACCAAACACTGCACCTCATCATATCTAAAGCCCATTAAAAATAAATTTTAGACACTATGAGAAACGTAATCTCCACTGTCAAACACCCACTTATGTTTCTGTTTGTATCCAAAGTCGAGTGTGTCGGGACGAGCAGCTGGAAAAGTTGCTGTGGTTCAGATAACTCATCCCGCTGTGGTTTCTTTGCAGAAAGTGTTGAATCCATTCATGGGAGGATAAAAGTTAACCGGTTGGCTGATAAAACCTTCTCCTGTCAGTGGGAAATGTAAATAGAGTATCCTCCTCAAATTTTGGAAAGTTGCTTTTAAAGGGGCAGTATTATGGGTTTTCCAGTCACATGGTATCATTTATAGCACAATCAAGTAAATGTTATCTTCAGTCGTTATAGAAAATGCTGAATATTGTAAAATTAGCTTAAAGAAATTTTATTTTGTAAACACCTTGAAACTGGGCCTCTGTCTCTTTAAGAACTACAGCTGTTTCTGTAGCTCTTTCATCACAACATGGCTCCTCTATTAACCCTTTAACAACATTTTTACCAGCGCTGCACTGAGAAGCAGCTCCTATAATGAGCTTCGCAGATGCACAGTTCCAGCAGGTTTTTTGCTAATTGCTGCTGGCTAGTCCGAAGGACCAGTATTGACCCAAACATTTAAACTTTGTTTCTGGTATTTATTTAAACCGTAGGAACAGTTTGGCTTTAACTTTTTAAAACCTTTTGTTTGCATAGATATAACCAGCTCATCCCTGATCTGCATGTATTCACTGTTTAAACAGCACTTTATTCTGCTTTTTAAAAGCTGCATGTTTAATTTATGCTCTGAATAAAACTCAGCAGTCAGTCACTCAGTGGCATATTAATACAAGCCCATACTAGAGGAACTGCTGTTCAGTGCTGGTTGTATGAGTGAGTGAGTATCTGTCCCACACGTTTCAGTCTTTTGGGAGAAACATTGACAATTTTTCTGCTTTATTTAAAGCACAAGACATAAGCAAACAGAGGCAGTAAACAAACGACGCTCCGGCCTCTTGAGGGTTCTCCCACTCCGACTGGGAGTCAGGAAGCAGGGAAGTGGTGTGCGGGAGTCTGTTTGGAGGACTCTGTGAAATTGTAAACACCTTAAAACTCACACCTTGTGAGTTTCAACTCATTTGGAGTTCATCCCGTCTCCAAATGAGTTGGAGACAGGAAGGATTGGAGCAAAGCATACTCTCAGTCAGAACTGCTCCCAGTGTCTTTTGTACTAATTAAAATATCTAACATTGAATGCACCAGTTTCCGGGCCCTCCAGCTATGTAGCTTGGTCTTTAGGTAATGCCTCTTAAAGTGGTGCACCAATCCAGTTTTTTCACTTCCAATACTGATGCTGTATTGGCCATTACAATCCAATACAGAAAAATAGTGCAGGATTGACCTAAACGTTTCTTTTTTTTTTAAAGACATACATAAATGTACCAAGTTACAAATTTATTTGCTGACTCCGCACCAGTACAGCACACTTAAATATCCCAATATTTTGACAAGCTTGGTCAAACATGTAAAAACAATCTAACTTTAATTTATTCAGTCAGTGCAATTGGGAGTAGAACAGCATTACGACAGTAATACATTTTGTAGTTGTAGTGTTAAATAAGAAACATAATTAAAATCACATGTGAATGCGTTTGTTCACACAAAAAGTAATTAAAAAAACATGCAGTACCGTGGTCCTCCTACCACTTCCTGTCGTCTTTTCTGCTGGTTGCAGTTGAAGTGCTTGACTGTATCGACCAGGAGGAAATTCATTTCAGTTTATTTACACAGCACCAATTGATAGCACATGTCGTCTCAAGGCACTTTACAAAAAATAATTTTAATTCAGTTACATGTATTCTAATTGATCTATTTGTCAAACAGTGTTCTAAGCTCATTATTCAAAGTAGCTTAAAAGGTTTCTGCCTGTTGCACCTCCTGGACCAGCAGGGGGCGACAGCACAAAATTACTTGGTTAGTAGGTGTGGGCGATATGGACTATGAAATTTTAGCACAATATTTTGTAATACTATTGTGATAATGAAAGGGATGATGAAGAACTACTTCATGTTTTTATGTAAGCAATCATAGTGCCACATACTACTCTCTCAAAAAAACATTTCCATTTGTAATCGTCTTCTTCATGATGCCACTTATTTATAAAAAGATGGATTTATATCACTAAACCTCACAGAGGAACTGCATGTAATCAGTTTTAAACTTACAGATATTTATTGATCCTGTTGTGGAACAAACAATGGAGAAAATAGTAAAAATGTTTCCAATAATGTCCTTTCTTTTAGCATCAATAATTAAAATGTATCAAAGCAATGTGGAATCAAAACCTTATAAGACATTCTCAGAATCAATTATAAACCATACGATAAATGGCCAACCTTGTGGCTTTTTCAGCAATCCCTCATATTGCTGAGAGGGAAAACTCCCCTTTAACAGGACAAAACCTCCAGCAAAACCAGAACCAGAACCTGGCTCAGTATGAGCGACCATCTCTCTGATGTAGGATTATTTTCTATGTTCATAAAATAAAAAAGTACAAATCTTTTAAACAGTAGATTGTTGCTGGATTGGGGAGCAACTGGAAGTGTGGATTATCTTGTACACAGAATAACAGCAGAAGGAGTGAATAATACAAAAGCAGTTGGGCTATGGATGCTAATCCCAACACACTGTGAGCTCCTAGAAAGCAGATCTGGGTGTAGAGACGACGGGAACACCTCGCAGTGACTAATAAGCTCACTTTGCCTCATCTGAGATGCCGAGTGGAAATTCTGGATGATTAAAGACGTCATTTTGTTTCTGTGTAAATGTTTCTGCCAGCTCTGGCTGAGTTTCATCTGGCTTGTCTGACACTTCTCTGCAATCATCTTTTCTTTTCTTCTAAATGAGAGCAGACTGCTCAAACTGCACCTATCACCAAGCGTGAGAGGGTGAAACGGAGGAGCAAGGAAAACTGTTTGCACCTGTACTATCAGCGGCTCATATTCACTAGAGGTGCAGAAAAAAATCAATCCTATAACACATCGCAATTCCTAGTTCTGGGAATTCTGAATTGATTCAAAATGCTCAAATATGAATTTTAAAACGTGTTTAAGTTGTATGTCTTTGGTGCTCCTATTTGTGAGTTTACTCCACATTCTGTTACACGTCCACTTTGCCACTGTAGAACGCCATCTCGCACACTGCATATATTTGAAATAATTCTTTGATATCTTTTTATTTAAAAAAAAGCCAGGCAGCTGAACTAACCTAATACTAGTAATTGAACTTACAGAATTTTACACACAAACCTATATTTATTTAAATGTAAGCTAATATGTCTTATGCTGTATCAATTTCTTATAGAATTCTTTTAAAGGGACAGTATTATGTATTTTACATCAACATAGTGCCACAATCAAGTAACGGTTACCTTCAGTTGTTACACAAATGCTATATATATATATATATATATATATATTAAATATCATTTAAAAGAAATTTGTCTTTGTATTTGAACCCTTTGAAATTGGGCCTCTGTCTCTTTAAAAAGCTCCTGCTATTTCTGAATCGCCACCTTCAGGAAGTCATTACAACATGTCCTCTCTATTAACTTTCTACCATTGTTGCACTGAGAAGTAGCTCCTATAATGAGCTCAGCAGATGCTCAGTTCCATCAGGTATTTGCTAATTGCTTCTGGCTAGTCTGAAGGAGCCAAGGTGAGGGAGTCACAAAGGAAGGGTGGAAGCTCAGAAGCTTGGAAATAGAGCAACTCTAAGGCGGTGGCGGCGGTCGGCTCACCCAGGTGTTTTGCGTAGCTTAATGGCTGCCATGGGAGATTAAAGGATTTCTTTAACATGCAGGAAAAATCAAGGCAATAATCCAGGTAGTCTTTTGATGAGGGAATAACATAGCATGATGTAAAACTGAAAAAAGTAAATTTTACATAATACTGCCCCTTTAAATAAATGTTATGTAAATGTTTGTTTATGCTGTCTTTTCATCTTGTCAGTCTCTAAACAGAATCTCTACATCATTTGCAGAGAAACATTGGTTTCTGAATCAAATCAGGATAAAAATCTGAATTGAGTCAGTACATATTGAACGATTTGCATTTCTAGTATTTAACTTTAAGGTGGATATTTATTTGATTTGACCTTGAAGCCTGTTAGAATGGTGTTCAATAGAAAGGTTTCAAAGTTTTCCAGATTTAAGTGAACCATTTTCCATTTCCTCCATTTTGACGTTTCCATGTTGCGCAGGTGCAGGTCTGTGTCCAGTGGTCCTGAAAAGCTTTCTGACCGCTCTCCTGGTTTCTCTCTGATGCAGTGAGCTGAAGCGGGTCACTCTTTTCTCTCTGAAGCATCTTTTAGTCTCAGTCGAGCCTCTTGCACTGAACTGCTGCGTCGTCCGCTCCTTTTCTGTTTCAGTGTGACTCTTGTAGCTCATCAGCATCATGACCAAAGGCATCATTTAGCAGAAAAGCCACTCAAACCCAGTCATTGATTTCTTGTACTTCATTACTTCTTCTGCTGCAAAATGACCACATTGTGGAAGCTAACGAAGCAGTGTCCATCTTAATCAGCTCTCCCAGTCATTGTTCTCCCGTCCTGGCAGTACTACTGGGGCATGAAGCTGATAATACTGCTGACCTCTCCTGCTGGGAACAGCTGGGATTGTGGCATTGTAACAATTTTAATAAGGCAAAAATAAGGGGCTCCAGGGTTTATGTGCCTCAAGTTACCTTAATGGTGGAGTATGAACCGCTATTGTTGCCTGGAGAAATTCCCCACTCTGGTCAGAAACAACCTATCAGAGCCAGGAGGAGGACCTTCGCGCTGTCAATCAATCCTGTGTATGCACTGCTAAATGTGCTAATGGCGGAGAAACAACTTACTGTTTCAGGAAAACTGTATTTTCACCGTCATCGGTGAACATGCTATCTAGGCTTAGAATTCACAACAGGCTTCAATGTAAATAGATACTGAAGCAAAGATACTCAAAAAAATCTTCTCCAAGGGTATTATTATGCTCTTTCCAGGGATATAGTGCCATTTTATAGCACAATCAAGTAACTGTTGCCTTCAATTGTTATCAAAAAATGCTGTATATACAGCAAATATGACTTGAAACAAATTTTACGTTGAAAATTAAGGCCTTGAATTTGGGCCTCTGTCTCTTTAAAAATTCCTGCTGTTTCTGAAACTCTGCTTTTAAGAAGTCATCACAACATGGCTCCTCTACAAACCCTTTAGCAACGTTTTTGCCAGCAACGTTGCTTAGCAGATGCACAGTTCCACCAGGTGTTTAATTGCTGCTGGCTAGTCTGAAGGAGCTGAGTGGGGGATTATCAGGGGAGGTCTCCTCTGTGAGGTAGAAGCTTGGTTACTGCAGCTCTGAGGGGGAACTTTGTCAGAGTTAGGTCCACTCAGACGTTTTGCACTTCTGAATGGTTGCCACAGGAGATTAAAGGATTTATCAAAAGAGCATGGAATAATCAAGACAACCCTGCAGGTATGTTTTTAATAAGGGAATAACATTATAATGTAATGTAAAGTTTAGAAAGGTTGATTTTATATAATACTACCCTTTGAGTACATAACTCAATGAGACATACTCCGTTACTGTCCAGCCCTGGTTTTAGACGATATGTAAAAAACATATTTTTATTTAAAGCTCCATACTGCAGCTTTAGCGAGACGAGCGTCTGCTCAAGTCGACTGTCCGTCATCTCTACAGAAGTGAAAAGGTCATATCTGTTGCATAAATATTAAATGAAACTTTGCTTCTCTTTTGTGCTGGAAGAAAACTTTGAAAACAGTCAAAAGGTTCAAAGAATATTTATTTACAAACCTTTCATTCTTCAGCCTCCAGGTCTCCTGCTTTGTTTCTTTCTGCTCTATTTGGGCTGTTTTCTGGGTGATGCTTTTAAGCTGAAGGTGAGCAGACAGCAGCGTATAACAGCATGAGGGGGCCTGGTGGTGTAAAACATGTCAAAACAAAGTTGTATCCGCCTACTTACTTTTCTGGTAAAATATCTCTCCTGTGCACACATTTTACATCCGAATAAAGACTCTCACAGAACATCAGTGACACCTTATGACAGGTTTTTTTAAGGCGGGTTTGGAGGGAGGAGTCACGTTGAAAGACCCAACAGGACTCATCAGGATTGTGTGTCACTAATTTGAATTCTGTGGGTATATGTTCTTGCTGATACCAGAACCCATCTTATTACAAGTGATTGGCTTAAAAACGTAGTAGCTGTAAAGTATGGTAAAATAATGCACTGTTTTTATAGTTTTACCTGGTCTACAGTTGTATTTACTGCATCATTATTTATTTTTTCTGATGCTGATGGTCCCAACAAATGTGTTCTACAACCTTACATTTCTAATTTCATTTTTGAATTGGCATCCAGCTGCAGTCTAATGAATTTACATCTTTGGTTCTAATGCTAGGCTAACAATAACATATTTAGTTATAACTTAGCTCTTAAAATAATCTGCTTCCAAACTTTGAACTTTGAGTAATTGGAGCATGATGTTTCCAACTGTAGGAAGCTGCTTCTCAGTGCAATGCTGGTAAAAAATGTTGTTAAAGGGATAATGGAGGAGCCATGTTGTGGTGACTTCCAGAAGGTGGAGTTTTAGAAAGGCACAAAGTTTTTAAGAGACAGAGGCCAAAATTCATGGCATTACATTTCAAAGTAAATTTTCTTTTAAGTAATATTCAGCATTTTATAATAATAAAAAGCTACCTGCTTATTCTATAAAATACCACTATATGCCATTTTAATTTATTGATAAACCTGCAGCTGTTCAAATACTGCAGCAAGTGTTTAATGAGAATGTTATCCTGAATTTGTCTGATTTAAGATAACTTGATTTAGTTTTACACACAATACACCTCTCTTGTAGTTTCCTTCTACAGTCCCATAAAACTAACAATACACAAAAATAACATTAATCCAACACCATGCAAAATATGAATAACATCCCAGAACACAGCCATGGTTCACTAACCAGTAGTAAAAGAGTGACGTCCGATCATCTAAAGGCCACAGTCCAACCTCCCCCACATGCCAAGCATTCCAGAGTGCTGTGTAAAGGTTGCAGCAACGTAGACCATCAAGAGGGGCTTCATCATCAGAGCCCCCTTAAAACACTCAAAGACCCCAAACTCCGTTTCATACACTTCAACATCTCACGATTCCCCCAGCTCTTTCACCGCTGAAGTTCCACTAAACCTTTGTGCCTCTCGAACGACATCCATTCCTTCACCTCCTAGTAGAAAATTAGCATTTCACAAGCATAATGGAAGAAGGGTGGGACTTCCCTAACAAAATAAAACTCTGTTGAATAGTGGCCCATTTCACATTTTGGACTGCTGCTAGATGTGAACCTCTAACCTTCAACTCCAGGTCTCTCAGCAGTTACTGGTGTCAGCAAGCAATGCTTGAGAACTCTGTGTTCCATCACCTCTGAATAAAGTCCTTCCCATGCTAACTCTATGAATACCAATGCTTTATGATGTCAGAAAAAGGAAATATTGAATGTGGTTCAGTTTAAGCAGGTAGGTAATCCGGTCTATTGAAGCCTTTAAAGACTCCGATATGCTTCATGCGAAGTGCTGAAAACGGTTCTCATTGATGTTGGCGCTTGATGAAAGTTGTGTAATTTTGTTCACAGGCATGCTTTCGCTTGTCGAACTCGACACCAGGCCCTGGTCAAATTATTTTGACAGAGCTCTGTGCAAAATGTGGTGTGATTGGTCAGACGTTTGTTGCTGTGCTTTATACGGAAATGCAGTCTGATACTTCACTTCTACTAGTCTGCTTCCTCTATCCGGTTTTAGTACCTGCAGGGGACGTGGAGACTTTTGAAGAATTTTTATCTGACTCGTTGAGAAATGATGTACATTTGTGTGATTCTTCACTAAATAACTCCTATTAAAATGCGACGGGTGAATGGTTAGGTTAACTTCTGGATGGAAATTGTAATGTCGTTCACTGAGGAGACTGTCTGCAGAAAAATGTGGTGCTCTCTCCATGACTGTTTTGTTAAATCAAAGAGGTTTGTTTTAATGAGTAGTGGAATGATATATACTGAAGCAGGAAGTGTCCCTCAGGTGTCTGCACCGTTGTATGAAAGGTATAATCAAATATAAACGTGCCAAAGTCATATGACCTTGTGTTAACTGTTCGGCTTTGGATGAAATGTTGGAGCCTTCAGGAAGGCTGCATCTTTTTAAACCTGCCACCATCAGGCATGAAAAAAAAATTGGCCTCTTTTGGTCCAAACCAAAGGGCTTTTCTGGTGTGAATAAACCTTGAAATAGATATTCCTCCCTGTTTATGTGCTCCTACATAAAGGTTAAAGCAAAGGGAGAAAGTGTTCAAGTTTGTGACAGCTTGCCTCACCATAAATATAAGCTGCCAACTTGTGATATTTTTCCCTTCGGCTGCTGTAGTTGACGTTGGACTACAGGCGGTGCAGGGTATTTCAGTCAGTCATGGATCATCATTTGGAATTTCACTCACTGCTGTTCTGACAGAAGGCAGTACAGACTGCATCAATCAGATATGACCCATGGAGCCATTGGCTGACTGTAGAGAAAACATGATCCATCAAACCAGATCCCCTTCATCCACCGATCTTCGATCCAGTTGTGAAGCTCAGTGTCCATTGTCACAAGTTCAGCCATCTTCCATCCTTGGACTCCTTTTGATAGTTGGTGATCTCAGCAGAGTGGGAACATTCCCCAGGAGCTCTGACCCAGCTGAGGGCAGTTTGGTCCTTGTTAAACTTTCTCATGTTCTTGGAACTTCCCCCATTTCTCTGCTTCTAATCCATGTATTTCAGCGCAAAATATTCATTTGCTGCTGCCACTAACATGCGCCATAATCATTATGTAAGGTCAACTTTTTTGAGCTTTACATCATGTTATAGTGTTATTCCATCATCACAAAAATGCATAGTGTGTGATTCTTTGATTCATGTGTGAGAAATCCTTTAATCTCTTGTGGCAACTATTCAGCTGTGCAAGACGCTTGGGGGAACAGAGTTCCAGCTTTGAGATACTATGAACTGCAGTTTCCAAGCTTTCCACGTTGCTCCCCACTCAGCTCCTTCAGACTAGCCAGCAGCAATTAGCAAACACCTGGTGGAACTGGTGTTGAGCTCATATACGAGCTTCTTCTCAGCGAAACGCTGGTAAAAACATTGTTAAGGATGTTAGAAGAGCTATGTTGTGATGACTTTCTAAAGGTGGAGCTTCAGAAAGAGGAGTTTTTGAAGAGACAGAGGCCCAATTTCAAGGAATAAAATTACTAAGTAAAATTTCCTTCAAGTCATATTTGATATTTTTAGCAATTTTATAGCAATTGAAGGTAACACAGTTACTTGACAGCTATTTTATAGCACAATGTGCCTGGAAAACACAAAACACTACCCTTTAATCACTTCCCCTGCCAGTGGTCATAATATTGTGTATTGTCAGTGTGGCTGAGAGTATGATGTTGTGAGACGTGATGCTCATATGTGGATCCATCGGTGTAATACGGACCGGTTGAAGCAGAACCATGAGGCCGCTGGGGGTGTGTGTTCGCTGCGGTTCGCAACAAGTGAAGCCTTTGCGAGCAGAACGTACCCCACCCTGCAGCCTCCCCCTGCTCTGCTCTGCATAACCCCCCCTATCAGCAGAGGATGCGCCGCACACCGTGCTGCTGAGAAGACGTAGGACTGCACCATTCCTGCTGCCTCCACCGGGGAGGCTGTAATCCCATCCTGTAGGGAGAAAGAAGAGGAAGAGTCACTGCTTTGCTCTCTGACGCTCCGTCCTCTCCTCCCCCCGGTTTTCCTACCGTCTCCGTCTCTCTCTCTCTCTCTGTGTGTGTCTCTCTCATCCGTTCCCTCCCCTGAACGCAGAGGCTGCTCGGTCGCAGCTCGCGAGCCTCTGGGATCATCGTATTGTTTGCCCGCCGCTTTCCCCCCACACACCTCTTCTCTCCCGGTTAAATCGAAGCAACACGGCGGACCTTTTCTCCTTTTCAGCCCCCCTTCCTCCCCCCTTCTCCTCTGGACGTCCTCACCGTGGAAATCTGCTGCAGCCGAGCCAGTCCAGTGACGTGCCCGAGCATGTTCTTACCAGAGGCGGATTTACCTGACAGTCCGCCGCTGCCTTCGCTCCCCTGCCAGCACGCGCGTTTGGACTTCACCGACCGTCACTGAGGAGGAAAGGAAGGAAACACACCCCGGCTCTAAGGATGGGGTTCTACGGCACTTTAAAGATGATTTTCTACAAAGTGAGTATGGTCGGCTCCGGCCGCTGCAGAGGAAGAGTCGCGGTGTGACGGACCCCCACCTCTCCCTCTCCTCCCCAGGGGCGGCTCTCTAACTGCCGGGGCCTTCGTGTTATCACGGGGCACAGCGGGCACCGGTCACTGCTTCACTGCATCACTGTCAGTTGGCCTCTTCTTCGTCTCTCTTAACTTCAGCTGTTGTGAATTAAAGCCTCTGCTCCCATATGGTTTGGAGAAGGATGTTAGAAATGCTAATAATGGTTGGATTAAAAAAAAAATTATTATTATTCACCAATGTTTCTGGAGAAATATCTAGATTTTATTTTACACACGACAGCAGCTCTGCACATGAGCTGCTGTTCTGCCTTTCTTAAACCACCTGGATGCATTTCCAAGCCATATCCAACCGACACACAGCAGACCGCACCGCTCTGCTCTGCTCTTGTAAAATTAGACTTTTTAATAATAAGTTGGAAAGAGGGAGCTGACAAACAGCCTGTCCGCCTGCAGGCCATCTTGCAGGGTTATCATAATTAGATGTTATGCAGCACTGATTATCTTCCTCTGAGCAAAGTGACTGCTGGAAATGTGTGCATGTGATCGGCGTTCCTCTGCCTCGTCCCTGACATGGTGCTCCTCGCCTCAGGCTCCACAGCACAGATAATGGGTCACTGTGTCAGACCGGGTTGAGCTAGAACCTCCTCAAAGATGCTTCCTGTGTTACTGGAGCTCATTTGAATGGTGACACAACATCCAAGCTGCTAAGTATTAAGTGAACAGTGCTGTGATCTAAATAAAGTCGACCATTCCTAGTTATTTTTAGAGACTTTTTATTTGGTTCGAATAATCATTATGAGGTAAAAATTTCATAATAGGAAGTGATTTTTATAACAGAAAATATTTGCTCTCTGTTTGAGCTCTAATCAACCAGCTGGAGATGGTGATCCTTAACCGATTGCAGTTTTCTGGCCAATTGCTGATACCGATTTTGATCGATATTTATTTATTTATTTTGTCTGAAATGTTGCTAAATATAGCAAGAAAGTTGCTGAGTTGGCAAAAGAGTTGGTGACTGTTGTGAACTGTCAGAACGTGCAGTCTTGACCTGGTGGGTGTGTCAGTCAAACCTCTCACAGCAGAGCAAAGGAGAACAATGGTTGATTTTTAGACCTTTGCTGAGGAAGATAAGATCAGTGGATAAGATCGACTTCATTTGGAAGTATTGGCTGATCACTGATCTCCCGAAATGAAGGAAATCAGGGGCAGATTTTGTGGTGCGCCAGAAAATCCTTAGATCAGGTCTGATCTGCAGGTTAGATAGTTTCTCTTGTTAAATGTGTCGAGACAGGAACGTCAGTCACTTTTCCTGTGTTTTTCCAACCACTTTTCCATATACTTTCATGCGTGATTGTCAATGAACCACTTTTTTTCCCCATGTTGGATTCAAAAGTACTTGTGCTTGAACACATTTTTTTGTGTGCTAAGAACCTCAAACCTTAACTTTGCCAGACTTTGCTTTCCTTCAGGAAAACCCTGAACATGGAGTGTTTAACAGTGATGTTAGTATGAATATTGATGCTCTTCTGTTTGGTTTCCATTGTGGTTTTTGAAAATCCTAGTTTAGATTTCAGCGGGCTCTGTTGTTCCAGCTCTGTTTTTTGAACAAAACTGTTCTACGTGCTGCCTTAATGAAAACGCCCACGTTTCCCGAGAGTGATTGCCTCTCTGAGAACGCCGTTAACCCTCTTTGTATCCATCCCGTGGTTTTTTTATTGGGTCGGGCAGAAGAGAGGGAACCCGGCGGTGATGAAGGGGGGAGGGAAGAGCAGCGACTCGGCCGTGGTGATTTCCAAACGCTGCGTTCTCTCCGTCTCGTTAGCACAACAACAAGCTTTTTCTACTCTTCTTTTCTTTGATGTTTTCTCACAGAGGGACATATTCTCAACCCAACCAGTACACCCTCTTTTTCTTTTTCTTTTTTTTCTTCTCCTGTCTCACTCTGAAACACATGCACAAAACAATACCCCACACAAACACACACCCTCTGCATGCATACACACACCCAGGCTCTCCTTGGCTACTGAACTGCCGATGCAGTGAGATCACCACTCTAAGAACAAGGCTTTTGGGTCTTATTTGCTACTCTAGATATCTAATAACTCACCCTAATTACACCGTCTTAAATTAAGTCTGACATAGGTTACACACCTGACCCGGCTTAGAAACTTCCAGAGATGTTTCTGTAAATTTCCCTTCATGGATTAACTGGGAGGTTTTCCAGTTAAACTCTCCGCTTTTGCATACAGGAGATGAATTTTGAGGAGAAGTAAGAAAAGACTCAAATAGGAAACCTTTCACCCATGGGACATTGGTGGGTAATCATTTACACACAGGTTTGGTTTCTTGTCATTTGTTGTGGTCTAAACTTGTCAAAACTGGATTCCAAGAAGACTTTGTTTAGCAGATGAATCTATCATTTTCATCTGAAAATTATGTTTATGAGCAGTGATTTAAAAGTGAACCTGTAAAGCTGGGATGGTAAATGTGATGCATTTAAAAAGATGAGGGTGCACCAGTGGAAAAAGTTACTCTAGACCCCTGCGTCATATTTATTTTATGATGTATTGTTTCTATGTATTATACTGATTGGCCTAAAAGACAAAGGACATAAATATTCTAAGTTCTACAGTAAACATGTTTAATTTGAAAGTGTTGGGAATCTTCTGTAAACATTCCTATTTGAGCCAGTTATACCTTTGAAAATACAGTATCATGTTTGAGTTTCTAGAGGGGGAAAAAACCCCATCTTACTTTTAGATTTGCTGTTCATAACATCTCTGTAAGCCCAGGAAGCTGAAACCACAAACAGACGCTCAATCTTTCTCTTCCTAAATTATAGTGATAAACAAGAAAAGCACATATCTGGAGGTAGACGTGTAATCATGCCACTGTAGAGCCAGACAGCATGGAGTCAAATGTCCAGCGTTGTTCCCTGAGTAGAATACAATAGTACAATAATAAACCTGCATCCAAACGGCATTGTCTGCCTCGTAAGGGAAACATGGGTTGCTTTTGGTTTCTGGTTTCTATAAGCCATCATCTAATTGTGCTCTGACTTGGCACAGATGCATGTTTTCCTGCACAGGTTGCGGCAAAACAACTGAAAGTGACACAGTGGTCAGTGGCTAGCTTCGCCACCAGTGTAGTAACGGTGTTCAAAGTTGGCCTGGAAGAAAAACCAAAAATTAACCGAGGAATTGCTGATGATGACCAAAGTGACTCTGCCCAAGTCGATATTTTTGGTATTTTAAATAACAATGAAAAGCAAAGTTGGTTTTCTTTCCTTTTCTTTTTTTGGCTTTCTAAAGGTCGGCTATGCTCATGTCGCTTTAAGACCCACCGCTACTTGGGTGGAGTCACGTGCTGTGTATAGTCACATGACTCCACCCCTTCCAGTCTTTAACAAGAATTGTAAAGAGAGGTTTGCAAACAGGAACTCAGTTTAATGGCTCCTGTAAGGAACAATAAAATCCTGGTCAATTGGTCATCTGAGAAAAAGAGAGATTGTGACGATATGTGATGTGAGTTTTTATTTTGAAAAGTAACTGCACAAGGGGCGTGGCTTAAATTCACCAGACTAGCAGCACGAAATTAGCACTTTGACATAGGAGTCTCTAGGCCTTATCCGCTTCAGTCAATGAGGAAGAGAAACTGCTCAAAAAAAAAAAAAAAAAATGTCATCAATCATTTGGCAACATTTTGTGTTCGTCAAGGACATTGTAAGTTAAGTTATTTTATACTTCTAAATTTGTTCAGCTGTGTTTATTTGTTCAGTAATGCTTAACTCAAAGTACACAGTTCCTTCATTTATTTTCAGATGTAAAATTAGTTGCGAAAAAATGGTACAGAGGAATTTTAGTGTTAGTGTTATTGTTCACTAACAGAACTCGTCAAAACTGGATTCCAAAAACATAATAATTCTCTTGTCATTTTGGATAGTAATTATTATCCAAAATGATAATAATATATATATCATGATTCTGATTTTCGCCACATTACCTACGCAGCCATATAAAGGATGTTGGGACTTGAGCAGAGATTAACTCATATTTGAGCTTCAAAGATGAAGTAGTTCTTAAAATGCTTCCTGTTTGAACCAATTGAAAGTGATCACGGTAAGTACAAGCGGTTGCGTGGTGCGTCTCGTTGTGGCAGGACACTAGAGGAACACGATCACTAATTCCTCTTGCTGATGAAGGGAGGGTGATCACTCGCATGTGTGTTGATTAGTCTGGCCTGGGAGAGTGGCAGGCATGGGATGAAGGAAACTTGGCTGGCCCAGGCCCTGCACACAGCCTCTTTTGTTTGCCCAGTCGGGTGGGTTGTAACGGGGACCCGAGGCAGCGCGCACACGCAGGTGATGAAGAATGATAACGAAGCTACTCTCTGGTGTTTGTTGTGAGCCGTCGATGTGAATCACAGCCAAAGAATGCAGCGTGTGCCCTCCTCCTGAGAGTTGCCGTATTTTGTGGTTATTTAGCGAACATTCTGTACCCTTGGAATCTAGGCGTGAATGTGTTTGCCTCTGGATATTATTGTACGTCTGGTTGCTTAGGGATCACCATTCCCTGTTCTTGTGGTTATCATGTTCAGGATGGGAACACAAACACAGTTAAACACCCACCCATTGTGCACTTTCTCACAGTGATAACTCTCTTTAGGTCTACCCATGGATCTGGTTTCTGTTTGGTGCACCAAATTGTTGAATTTGTTCTGTAGCCACTAGATGAATTTAATGCACACACACGTGTCTATCCCGTGGTGTTAATGTTTAAATGTGCTCAGTTTAATAGCTAATGCTGACAGCGTTTCTCACCTGCCAAAGCAGTCCTCCATTTTTAAAAACATTCCTAACCTTCTTAAGGTTCCATTCAGAAATATTCATACAGCCTTCATGCCACCGGCTGGTCTTCTAGCTGCAGACCCTTTTTTGGGGATCTCTCATCTGAAGATGGAAAATGTTTTTGCCTTTCCTCTTTGCAAAGCCAGTCAAGCTCAGTCAGACATAATGGAGAGCATTTGTAATTGTGAATTTTTCAAGTCTTGCTACAGACTCTTGGATTCAGGTCTGGACTTTGATTGGACCATTAGGTCTCTTCAATCTGGTTTGTCTGTTGTACCTGTAACTGAGTAGAATAGAAATATCCTCTTATTGTCCCACAGTGGATAAATTGCGGTTCAACAGCAGCGAAGGAACAGAAAGCTGTGGCATGTAGGTTCCACACACAAAAATAAAAGTGTACAAATAACAAAATTAAGAACAAGATTAAGATACAATCCTGTTCACTTGTCAGGAATGTACAACTGTGTATAATAATAATAATAATAATAATCTAAAGCTGCATAATGTACATGAATATTTGTGACAGACCAGGGCAGAATAAATCTCCCCAGGGTGTTTCAAGATCTTTACAGATTTTGAAGGTTTGGGTTCCAAGCTTTCCAACAATGTCAAACTCATGGAAATTTAAAAATAATAAAACCTGAAAGTTTACCTTCCAGCTCCTCCGCCTCCCGTCCAGAACATTCCTCTACTTCAGCTAACTGCAGCGATGTAATGCAGTCGCTTTTGCTGCATTCTTTCATTTCATCCTGTTCTGATCCAGAAGCTGAAGTGAGACCAGCGGCTGCCTTGTTGTAGACGTTGCCATAACGACGCGTTGTATAACCACAACTCAGTTTGTGAATTTAGTAATAGAAAAGTGTGAATGGCCAATAAAACCCGGTTTGTTGATTAGCTGTGAGTATCGTGGGAGGGATTCTTCAGAACTTTAACTAGTTTATTTGGTAGAAAAACAAACAAAAGAAAAAATTATTTTGTCAGAAATTGGTACTTTTTCCTTTTTCGTTTGTCTTCTTTGTTCGTCCTCTGGTGACTTCTTCCTATTTCTCTGTGATGCGTCACATTTATGCATTTAAAAACAATAGGCTATTTACAATATGTGGAAATTTAAAACTGGAAACACCAGAGATGTGCAAAACACTAGCAGGGCTGTGAACACTTACTGAGTTTGTAGAGCCTAACAGCTGCTGGTGGAAGGATCTACGATAACGCTGCGTTGTGTGGTTGTGATCCCTCTGGACAGTAACTCTCGTCTCAAATCAACCTCACAGGACGAGGCTGCCACTATTTATGGTGGTGATTGTGTTTATTGTTAGATTTGTCACATTGTAATTCACATTCAAGCTTTACGTTGGTGTGTCACTTCATCATAAGGTACAAAATGAAAACCTTTTTTAGTTTTCATATTTTGTGGAAAAGCTTGTTGGTAAATTCCTTGTAAAGAACTGCCTTCTTAAGAAGAAGTGTGATTTATATATCTTCTTCCTTTTTGAACATAAACTCAAGTGGTGTCATGTTTTCTAACGTTCTCTCTTTATTTCCCTCCTTGTCTCCTCAGATGAAGAGAAAGTTGGACCATGGCCCAGAGGTCCGATCTTTCCCTTCAGGAAAAAAGCCCTGCAAAGGCCCGGAGTATCCGAGGTACGCTCAGAGATCCCGCTCTCCGCCGTTTTTCTGAGGTCACCAGGCCCCGTTCGTTCCTTTGCTTGCCATCTGCCACAGCGTAACGGTGCCAATAAAAATGTCAAGTGTTCTGAACTCTCAGAGCTGCGTTCGTCCTCCAGCATCCTGCCTGCTGCTTGTTCCTCTGGAGCTCAATCTTTAATGCATGAGTTCACATGTTGCTGCTTTAAAATTCAAACCCAACACAACCACTTCTGCGTAAACGGTGTGCTGTAACAGGCTCCCTGTGCCATTAAAAATGAATCGTTAATGAAACCGACACCCTGGCTTTCAGCTTTTCCCGCCAGCTGACTGAACCTGAAGCTTGGAGAGGTTCTCTTGTGGTCCGGACCCGGATCAGTGGTTCTAGAAACCTCCTGCCAGAGATGTGCTCTTGCACAGTTGGTCAAATGAAATGTATTTGCTGTACCTGACTGAAAATAAACGCAGCTTAGCAAAAACCTTTTTGTATGTCCAGATTTAATTTGTATTTTAACATTTAAAACAAAATGATTTCCTTTAAGCCTTCCTGAGTATAACAACATGGAAACCTGAGAATCTTCAGACATGTTTGGTATGAGACAATAAAACATTTTGTCAAACATATTTTTTGAAAATATTCATAAAGTGGCAGTTTTTGAAATGCGTTATATGGGTGGTTGCACAGGGAAGCATCAAAAAGGGGCAGAGCACCAAAGAACTAGAAAATAAAATAAATCTTATCTGTCAGTTGTCCCCAGAACAAGTTTGTGATGACTTGTATGCATGTGTACAGGAGTAAGTTTCCCTTAGTTGTTGTTGAGTAATGAGAGAATACACAACCTGTTTTCTGCTGCAAAAAAAAAAAAAAAAGTCAAACAGATAATACTTTTCATTTTAATTGGTTGGAGTGCGGCAGAAGGCAGGGTTTGCCCAGGGCACCCTTCCTACAAATACCAGAAGTGTGTGAATATTTATATTGTGAGCTTACAAAGTTTGGCATAGTGATTAATCACAGCGCTAATTAATTTGATTACAGTTTTTAATCGACTCACTGCACTGATTTAAGTATTTGTCCGGGTCGCAGCAAAGCGTTGCCAGATACTCCCGTAATATGTTCCTTATTGTTGGTGCTGAAAGCAGAGCTTCCTCCGCTGCCTGTTTGTGCGCTCATTTCCTGTAGAGGAGCAACAAAAGGGCCGATGCTGACTTTAAAGGTGCTTTGTTGTTGTGTGTGAATTGCAGCCCAACAGGAATTGTCCCGTGTCCAGCCACACCCACCACCTTCGGCCACATCAGAGCGGCCAACGGCCAGGGCCAGCAGAGACGACGAATCACCTCAATCCAGCCTCCCACGGGGCTCCAGGAATGGCTCCGAACATTTCAGGTGAGCCACCTCTGGCGGGCCGTCAGAGAGCAGGTGTCCGTCCAAACACTGCGCTTTTAGTCTCCCATGTAATTGGTTCCCTTGTTGTGTCGGCCCAGCACATTATCAGGAGCACCGTGGTGTTGGATTGGGATCTAGCTGCTGGACAGAACAGCAATGAATAGATGAGAGGGGTTCAGAGCTCCTTGTTAAAACTTCATCTGAATCTGATAAACTATCTCAATGTTTCTGATAGTGATGTATTAATTCAGTTTTTCACTTTCTGTAATGGCCGACAGCGATTATAGAAAACAGAGTTGACTTAAAACGTTTCTTTTTTTTAAAAAAACCCACAGACATAAATGCACTGAATTCCAAATTAATTTGGTAACTGTGCACCAGTACAGCTCACTTAAATCCACCAGTAGCTTTCCAAGCTTGGTGAAACATGTAAAAACAACTTTAATTTGTTCGGTCAGTGCAGTTAGGAGTTAGGAGTTTCCAGCTCAAATGTACTCAAAATACCAAATTTTTGATGTTGGCAAAATTTTGTAATTGCAGCGTTTTGATTAATCGCAATTAAAATCACATGTGCATAAGTTTGTTTCCATAAGTCTTTAAAAACAAGCCATGCTATCATCCTGCTACCACTTCCTGTTAATATTACCAAAAAACCACATCATCGGAGCACCTAAACCTTTTATTGAAAATTTACTTGTCAAACCTTCCATCACTTTTATTTTTGTATCTTGTTAGTCTGGAGCTGTAATGACCTCCGACCTCCAGGAAATAAGATGTAATATAAACTTATTAGCCTTGATAATCCCGATGATTTTGTTGCTGTAATGACTTGTCATAGATTTCATTTCCACAGAGAGTTATGACTTATTATCGTATAATAGCTGTGTGAACCTGTGACCTCTCTGTGTGTTCTAAACATTATTTCATCAGACATATTTCTATTCTACTGGCAACAGGGAGATGAAGAGCCGTCTGTAGAGGCTGGACGTGTTTTCTTGTTGTTACTGGTTTGTGGTGAATTTAAGAAATAATGCATTTGATCCAGTAGACCGCAAGCTAGCAAAGAATCACAAAAATATACATCAATTTCCTATTTTTTCCCCACAAATACACAACTCAATTTGAAGTATATTAGATTGAGAAGATATTTTTTTTTCCAGACTTTTAGAAATCCTTCTGGACTTGCCCTTTGACTCCAGATCAGAACAGATCAGGATTTTCTTCCATTGCAATAAATATTCTCATCTGCGACTTAGAGATGCACCGATCGAATATCAATATTTGTATCGATCCCGACATTTGAAAAAATTATGATTCGCGTATCGGTGACAATCTGCCCAATTCATAAGGACAAAACTATTCAATCTAATTTTGTGCTTTGAGTGGCATCATGCTTTATTATTTATTTTACATTGTATTTAGAATTCCTAATTGCACTTTCTGAAACATTTCAATGAAGGTTTGCTGCAGTTTATTTTTATACATGTTTAACCTACATAGTAAACCTGTTGTTTGTGTCACTTTATTTATTTTCCATTGGCTGTTGATACTCCTAATTGCCCTGACTGGTCAAATTATAGTTGAGTTATTTTTAAACAAAGCTTGTGAAGCTATTGGTGTATTTAAATATTTTCCTGTACTGGTGCACAGTTACCAAATAAATTTGTAACTCAGTCCATTTATGTCTGTGTTTCAAACAAAAAAAAAAAAAGAAACATTTTAAGTCAGTTCAGAACTGTTTTTCTTTATCGGATCGGTATCGACTGATGCTAAACCTCAGGTATCTGCATTGGAAGTGGAAAAGGTGGATCAGTGGATCCCTGCTGTTTGTTCTTTTAACACCATGATCCCAGAATCTTTCTTCATTCATCCTTCTAAAGCAATTACAGTCATACTTACGTCGTAATGCTTTAATAGGGTTGATATTGTCATACCTCTAATAAATGTGTGTGTGTGTGGGGGGGAGTGTATTAAAGTGTTATTCTGACCATGTTTTCAGTCCACCAAATGTTTGCTGCAGTTGTGAAAGTCGTTTTATAACAAGGTAGAAATTTTAGAAGAGAAAATCATTTTAATCTCAGGTTGAGAGGACGGGCCTGAAGAGGAGAGGCTCGTGTTTGAAGCTGAAGATCAGTGGCTGGAGTTGATGTAAGAGTTAACTATCTGTTGCTCAGCTCTGTGTTTGTGGGCAGCTCTCTGCAGCCCCTCATTACGCTGAGATCCAGCACCTCCGGCTAAACCTTTCAGTTGCCAAATTACAGGTGCAGAGCTAGATTTTCCTCTCTGCCTGTAATCAGCGTCGGAGCCCAGCTTTTCCAGGGCAGGGGACCTGCGTCTGCCGGCTTCAGCAAACACCTCAGAGTGTTGTTCTGAAGAAGCTGTTGAAATGTTGAAGATGGAGGAATTAAACTATCTGCTGGTGCTGCAAAGCAACTTTATGGTGTCAAACTTTTCCACTGATAAACTGGTGGAAAAACCCAAGACCTGGAGCACATCCACGCCTTACTTGCTGCTTTTCAATGACAAATGTGAGGAAAAATTAGCCTATATTCTGCTAACATTGGAAAAACACAATTTTGCAATTGCAACAAATTAAAATGAAATCAATGTGGATAAGTTTGTATCCACATATATCATAGTATTATATAGCACAATCAAGTAACTGTTAACTTCATGCTATATAAATCAAAAATGTCTCAAAATAAAATGGACTTTGTAATTTAATACCATAAAATTGAGCCTCTGTCTCTTTAAAATCTCCTGCTCCGTCTGAAACTCCGCCTTCAGGAAGTCATCACAAGATGGCTTCTCTATTAAGCTTTTAACAAGGTTTTCCCAGCGTTGCACCGAGAAGTTGCTTCTGTAATGAGCTCAGCTGACGTGAAGATCCACCAGGTGTTTGCTAAATCTTTCTGGCTAGTCTGAAGGAGTTGAGTGAGGTGAAAACTTGCAAACTTTAGCTCTGAGGAAGAACTTTGCTTGAATATGGCGCTAGGTCCACCCAGGCATTTTGCGGATCTGAATGGTTGTCATAGAGATGAAAGAATGAAAGCAACACTTCAGGTTTGTTTTTGATGAGGGAATAACATTATAACATGATATAAAGCTCAAAGGAGTTGATTTTACACAACAATGCCGCTTTAAAAACACCCTGTCATCATCCTCCAACTACTTCCTGTCATCTTCTTTTTCATGGTTTGCGCCAGTAGAAACATCCAGCTCCTAGTCATGTGACCTGTGTGGTGTGAAAAAAGTGTTTCCATCACAGTTTTGCAAAATAAACAGATTTTGATTCAGCTGAGAAAAATCAAGTTTTTTCCAAATTACTGTGTTCCCATTTATTTTCTAAATGTCAAATTGTGCAATTATACAACCAATGGAAACACAGCTACTGATGGACGACTGTGTTCTGTTTGCTTCACTTTTTATACTTTCACCTCCAGTCATGCTCAGAGGCGTGGAGGCGATACTTTTAAGGCACTGCTGTGTGTGAATGCCTGTATTGCTGTCCGGCAATTCCCACTTTTCTTTTTTTTCTGAATATTATCTGCAAAAGTGATGTGGTTTGGAAATAAAACCAGAGTTTATTACAGAAGTAGATCAGAGAGAAACTATGTTTGGCTCATCTATCTGGTTCAATAGAGCCTTGTTACGCAGCGCAGCAGAATGTCTATAACTGGCTCAGTGTTTCATATCAACAACTACATATTATAGACAATCCAATAAAATAGCTGCGAGCCTTTTTACTGGAAGATAAACTGCATTCGGCTTCCCAATTCCACCAGTACCACAGTGAGTTTATAGAAATGTCAGCATGTGAAGTCGGTCGGCTCTGTTTGCTTCTATTTCACACTTTACTGGCTGAAAATGAACTTTGACCTCTATCTTTGTCACATTTTCTTCTCACCTTTCATTCATTTGCCTTTCAGAGCACCTTTGTTCAGCTCAGCTATATGGGTTGGAGCAAAGGATGCTGGGTAAAGCCTGAAATGTTTGACTTTTTTTGCATTAAACCATGTTGACTCAGGCGAATGAATCCTTCTGGGAGTTTGGACTGCATGTTTTATTCACTCTGGTTATCTATGATAATACTAAGAAAAAAAATGTGTAACTACAAAGAACTCTCAACAATTATTGTCTTTCTGTTCAATAAATTTTTTTCTTCTTCTTTTTTAAATTTGTGCGAGTTCCAAAAATCACCTTCCATCTACATTTACTTGGCGTCAAACTCATTTTCATTTTGGGCCATATCCAAAATTTGAATGTTGTTAAAGGGCCAGAATCTGTTGATAGAAGCCATTAAACTGTTCAAAAATCAATAAATATCTGTTGATTTGAGAAATAATTAAACACCTTTTCAGTCCATTCAGAAAATCTTTGGTGCTAATTTAGAAATATTAGAATTTTTATTTTATTTTTTTTATTTTTTTTGCAATATTTACGCTATTGTAAGACGTGAAATGTGACTTCTTCTTAATCACGGACTACAACTTGACATCAAGTAAAACAAAGCCAGCAGTCACTTAAACGCTGTTTTTGGCCAATTTTGAGAAAAAATTACAGCAAATCTGAAAGAATTTTGAATTTTGTATAAGTTTTGTGCATTTGTAAAATAGTGGAAGGACTTAGTGATGTAATTTGGAGTCTATAGGGCCACATAAAAAGCTATGGTGGACCAGATTAGGCCCCCGGCCCCTGAGTTTGACAGGTGTGATCTACATCCTTTTCCAGATTGATGCTGTAATGATGATGTCATCTAAAACTGAGCGCGTTTGGTGTCGTTGTCAGCTGGTGTCAGGCCCCTGAATGAAACCTGTCTCCACGTTTGCTTGTGCTGTCTGCAGAGCTGGAGCGGCCCGGAGAAGCTGCTAGCGCTGGATGAGCTGATCGACAGCTGTGAGCCCACGCAGGTCAAGCATATGATGCAGGTGATCGAGCCGCAGTTTCAGCGCGACTTCATCTCCCTGCTGCCCAAAGAGGTGAGGGCCTCGTATCGCCGGGCCGTCTGCCTGTTGTCGTGTTCTGTTGTGAATTTGCAGCCCTCTTAACGTTGCCTTGGTTCGTCAACAGCTGGCTTTGTACGTACTTTCATTCCTGGAACCGAAGGACCTCCTGCAAGCAGCGCAGACGTGTCGCTACTGGCGCATCCTGGCAGAGGACAACCTGCTGTGGAGAGAGAAATGCAGGGAAGAGGGTGAGTCTGGCTGCTTCCCACTGGGGCTGTCGGAATAATGGATACTTGAAAATGAATCACTCAAAAATACTAGCATGCATTAAAATTGATGTAAACCTGCAAATGTAGCTCCTCCACTCCCTGTAGAATCACCCAGTGAGCTGAGAGCATCCAGAAATGGCATGATTCACTTTCTTTAGCTGACAAGAGAACACAAGCGATGTTCTGCATGCTAGCTATGCTAACGCAACAATCTAACTCTACCACACTGATATTAGAGTGCAACTTAAACAGCTAGCGATTAAATATTAGCGTCACAAAGAACTCAGAGATGGTGATGGTTGGTCTGAGCTACCTGTCTAGATGAGCTTCCAAACTAAAAAGTTACAAACTATGTCCCGTTTCCTGTCCCGTGACGCTCTGTTCTGCTGTTCCGGTCCCGTTCCAGTGTGGTAGAAAATGTCAATCAGCTGAGACTGATCTGCTACTAAACAGGAAGCAGTGAAATAGCCAGAGCTCCAGTTGTAAGGGTAGCTAATAATAACAGTGGTGGAGCCAGGCTGGAGCTGACAATTAGAGCAGAAAGAGCCAGTAACTCGTAGCAACCCACCCTGCTCCTGTAGCTGATCACTAAAGAAATGACTGTGCAAAAATTACCATCAGGCAGAAATTGTACAAAGCTGCTGCTGAATACATCGTCATGGTACCGGATCCTTGTTTACACTGTAAAAACGTGTTTTATTATGCTCCAGATCCATGTTTGATTTGAAGCAGGTTATTTTGCTTTTGAATTTGTCCTTTATTGCTATCTCAGTAACACTGATTTGGATCAACAGCAAATGAACAAACAGATGGAAGAACTCAATGTCTCACTGAAGATAAGCAGTTGTTATAAGATCCAACAACTGCACACCTGAATCAAAGTTCACCCTCCCCTAACAGATATTATGGGAGGATACTTCTATGAAATATTATCTTGTCTGTTTTACCAAACGGGGACGTGACACTTTTAAACCTTTTATTTTTGCAAGTGAGGGCTGAATTCTCCTCTATTTATACAAAATTCCCACTAGACCAGACCGGAATGTTAACCTGGAAATGCACCATCTTAGTAGGCAACAGCTGAATAGTGTTACATAAGAGCTGAGAGTTAAATGAGTTTTTTTAAGGCTTTTTCTTCTCTTTGAGAGAACCAGTTCAGTAACTAGCAACAGTCAACAAGTCATTTGTGTTTGCTGAGAGTCGTAGAGCGAAGAGGATGACGATGTGATCGAGAATTGACCTTATGTGTGGTTGCATTTAAGTCCATAAAGTTAATCCGTGTCTTAAAATAATATTTTTCTACTCTACACATTGTAAATGTGAGCACCAGAAAAGGCAAAAGATTATAATTATTGTCACAAAAGCAAAGATTGCTTTTGCTGAAGTACAAGAGCGACTCTGAATGTAACTTTTTTTTGTTCAATCACAAGAAGAAACAGATAGAAATAGATTTGTCATATTAGTCCACAGGTTTGTCTACATATTTTGACAGCAATCTGTTCAAAACATTATTGACTGAGTTATTTAAAAAAAACAAACATTTGAAAACATCCTCACTGCTAATAAAGTGATCAGAGTCAATCTGTGCCGTATTGGATGATCTGTGTTTGTTTCCTCTGGACATTAGCCAGCCACACTCATCAACTCCCAATTTATAGTAACAAAGTTTGCTCAGCTTCACTGGATGTGATGAAAACGTCTCTTTGCCGTTTTATCACATTTGTTTTTACACCCTTGAATCCAACAACATCTAACCGTTGCGGTTCTTGAGGTGGGAAGCTGCTACCTCCTATCAAAATGGCGGCGGGAAACCCAGATGCAGGAAGTGTGGTGTCATCTGGGAACAATGTATTCGTTAAGGAAGTAAAATATTTGTCATAATATAATAAAACACGCTTCTTTGCTCTTATCTAGATTGAAATCTCTCCCTCCAAAGATAAGTTGCAGAGTGTTTTTGTTAGGATTTGTGCTGAGCTTGATGTTTGACCACAGTGACCACCCTGTTGAGGGCGATGCAGATCTTAGACACTCCTGCTTTTTTGTACTGTGAAGCACATTCAGCTTGTGTTTCTCTTCATGCAGGTATCGACGAGCCTTTGCCCCCGCGGAAAAGGAAGGTGGCCAAGCCGGGCTTCACCCACAGCCCCTGGAAGAGCGCCTACATCAGGCAGCACAGGATAGACACCAACTGGAGGAGAGGGGACCTGAAATCACCCAAGGTAGCTTCCTCTATTGATTCCCAATGGGGTTAGATGATGATGAAGATCTGTTATCATGCACCTTGAGGTTAAAGAAAGCGGCTTCAAACGAGGCCTGAGGGTTGGAATTGATGGAAAATGGTGATAAGTCACGTCTGCAGTGTTCCACTGAAATAATAATGGAGCAGGCTCTCAGGACAGTGTCCTTCAGTCTGAGGTCTGGTTTTATCTTTTACCAGGGAAGAAAATTTTCTTCACATCATGACCCTGAAAAATAAAATCCTTAGGAGGCCTTGGAGGTTGCCGTTGCCTCTGGGACATCTGGAGGTCATTTTAGGACACAGATTATCTTCCTGAGGTCTTTGTTTTCTTCTGTGTGGGCACATAAACTCAGAACCAAACACTTCCCCTGACACAGCCACCATTTTTCTGTTATCTCACTCTGACCCCTGGAGACACGCCACTGTCCTCCTCCTGTTGTCTTCATCCTGTCTCACCCTGTCTCTCCTGTCACAAGGTGCTGAAGGGACACGACGACCATGTGATCACCTGCCTCCAGTTCTGTGGCAACCGCATTGTCAGCGGCTCCGACGACAACACACTGAAGGTCTGGTCGGCCATCACAGGAAAGGTAGTTCTGTTTCTATTCTTTAGCTGGGTTTCCTGGAGTCAGAGTGGTCACCAGGCCTGTCTTCAATTTATGACACAGGAATATTTTTGCAGCAGTTTTTGCCTGAAACTTTGAAGGGGACGTGTTATGCAAAATTAACATTTTTGTACTTTCATTTGGGTTTCTACTATTTGTAAAAATAGTCGAAGTGCTTAAAAAAAATCACTCAGCCATTTTTTGACAATAAGTTGATGTTATTTGGTATCTGGAAAATGAGCCGTTTCAAAAACATTCTGGAATGTAACGTCACAAATCAGCAGGCCCTGCTCGCCCGTCACCTAGCAACCTCGGCAAAGCCCAGCCCGTCACCTAGCAACCTCGGCAAAGCCCAGCCCGTCACCTAGCAACCTCGGCAAAGCCCAGCCCGTCACCTAGCAACCTCAGGAAAGCCCAGCCCGTCACCTAGCAACCTCAGGAAAGCCCAGCCCGTCACCTAGCAACCTCAGGAAAGCCCAGCCTGTCACCTAGCAACCTCAGGAAAGCCCAGCCTGTCACCTAGCAACCTCAGGAAAGCCCAGCCCGTCACCTAGCAACCTCAGGAAAGCCCAGCCCGTCACCTAGCAACCTCAGGAAAGCCCAGCCTGTCACCTAGCAACCTCAGGAAAGCCCAGCCCGTCACCTAGCAACCTCGGCAAAGCCCAGCCCGTCACCTAGCAACCTCAGGAAAGCCCAGCCCGTCACCTAGCAACCTCAGGAAAGCCCAGCCCGTCACCTAGCAACCTCAGGAAAGCCCAGCCTGTCACCTAGCAACCTCAGGAAAGCCCAGCCTGTCACCTAGCAACCTCAGGAAAGCCCCAAGCGGTGCTGATGTTTGGTCTGCTTGTTGTACTGCTGTATGCGCTGTAGAATGGCTGCTGGAAAAGACAAGTGTTTTGGGGTAGACTTACCATTCAGAAATCACTTGCTGCATTCTTGTTCGCTGTGCAGGAGGCTTCACATCTGCTTTTCAAAGACGTAAGGTTATATAATTGAGCATTTGTTTGCAGCCATTTTCATGTGCGAGTATGAACGTTGAGTTGAGGGGCATGGCCAGCAAAAACTTATTTGCATTTACATACAGAGGCCCTGAACCATTATGAGAGGAGCTCAAAACAGACTAAAATTTCCTTATCTAGGAATGATTTTGTGCAAAAAACTTGATGAATGTTCTTTATAGCCCCTACACCTTTCCTGACCTGTTTGCGGAAGCATTACAGCTCACATTTAAAAGAAAGACAGTCGGGAATGAGCTTGAATCATCCCAGCTCTAAGCGTGTGTTTAGCTGATGAAGTGTTAGGTGTTGAAGTCCTGGATGTTGCCTGGAAGCTTCTGAGGAAATGAACCCTTCTGATCAGTGAATGTGACATCATGCAGAATCAAAGCTGATTCTCAACAACAACTGTGATCAGTAGAGACTTTCCCTCTACAAAGGAACCTCTTTCCAGAAATATTTACTCTGTTGTTGTTGCAGATTAAATCCTATTAGAATAAAGCATTTCTGTTTAACAGTGACAGAATAAAACACAGTAAACCACCAAATATTCTGATTTATATCATTAAGCTGCACACTGTAACTGATTCTAAACAGATTCTCAATTTAATGGTATTTTTTGATTTGCTCGTGGAACAAGCGGTGGAGAAAGTATAAAAATAACATTTCCAATCATACTCAATTTTGTTGTGTTTACCGTCAATAACTGCAATTTTTAATGACAACGGTAAATCAAAATTATCAACATTTTTTGCAATAAGTAATAAATGTTTGCTTTTCAGTGTTGATATGATTCACAGTCCTGGTGGTGGTCTGTCACGTAAAATAAATAAACACAGCAATAACACATGAAAAGCAATATGATTACTTGTTCCTAGTGCTGTATGTAAACAAGCATTTGATTTGCCCCGTGTTGTTTTGAAAGGCAGCATGTTCACCGCATGTCTCAGCTGGAGGAACTCACAGCAGCAGGCTGTCGGCGGTCTCTGGTGATCAAAACTTTTCTCTGCATCCAGATCCAATCTTCTTCTGAAGAGCCTCACCAGTCTGTTTTGGCTTCTTACGTTTCGCAGCGCTGCTCCACAGCATCCGCCTGCACACACTGTTGGTATGCATAGCAGGAGCTGGAGCAGTCACACTGGGCTGCTGCCTTATTAAAAAGGAGGTGGAGGTGTGGAGAGGTTGGAGATCAGTGTTTATTCCTCCTTGTTGTACTCCAGTTTAACTAATAATCTATAATGATCATGTAAGCACACAACTGGTACATGTCTTATGTTTTTTGTTTTTTGTTCACAATATCACATCCGTATTCGGGAACCATCTTTGTGGAGTTCTTTATAGACATGTTGCAATGCGACTCCTTGCGCGTTAGATCCCATCCTCCGGCTCTCTGCTGGAGGGCAAAAAACTGCTCACTGATGATGACTAGCATTGGTTTTAACTGTCAAATTGTCAATATAATGAGTTAAATCTTAAATACACATGTGACATATAAAAATAAAAAGGGTGTGGTGCTTTGCTGCATACAAGACTATCACAGGTCAGGTATAAGTTTTAAGAAAAAAAACGATGGAGAGGGAAGTACCACACGTATGCTAGCTTGACTTTGACAACTTTAACATGTAGCTGTGCTGTGGAATTCAGAGGGTTGCGGTCCAGTTAGAAAAATAAGCGACCTACACAACAACTCTGGCTGTGTGTGAAATGTTTGTGTGTTTTTTGGTGTTGAATCCTGATACATCGGTGGAGGTGTTGTCAGTTAGTTGCTGTGGCAACGGGGATGTGTTTAGCTTAGTTGACAGAACAAGAAAAAAAATAAGAATATGAGTGATTTTTAGTTGTTCAATGGTTTTTCTGTGGTCTCCATGTTTCATTTAGTTATCTGAGTTGTTCTACCCCCTGTAGAATTCTGGCAGTAAAAGAATCGTCTTTTTGCCCTCCAGCGTTGCACAACATTTCCTATAGGCAACGTGCCTATAGGAATCTATGCTGTGCATTTTCACTCAGTTATGGATTTTTGGCATTCTTGGCATATGGCGAGCGTGTGGGGGAAGCTTTTTATGGATGCGAAGATTCTCCTTTACACATGCTAATGTTGGCTGTGGGCCCATGGTTAATTATAAACCCACCAGTAACAGCATTTGCTGATCTGAGTCGATCTCACCAAGGTGATCCGACGGGCAGGGAGCTGGCTTTGGCTCTGCTTCACTAAAACCCAAACGTCTAGCTGACGGGTTGCTGAGTTACGGGCTCAGCGGCTGCATGTTGGGGGAAGGAGTGTGCAGTGAATCGCAGCAGGATGAACCACCTTCATTGAGACCGGCCGGCTCGTCGTCTGCAGCGTTTGAACTGCCTCACCATTGTTTGCTCACAGCAGAAAAGCAAGCTGGAATCTGTTTGTTTGGGTGCTGCAGTCAGACCACACTGCCCCCTCACAGTCCCACCCCCCACCCCCAATGCTCCTGAAAGAACAGCCAGTGAGGCTGACTCAACCCTTTCAGTGAACCGTCTGTCGATGCTCATAAAACCAAAGTAATGGTCCAAGCTCTCATCATTCCTCCTTCTTCTTCTCTGTTGCCAGCCTTTATTCGTCATTACCTGTTATATGGTTTCACCTTCAAGTGTTACCTGTGGAGCAATCAGGCGTCATAATAGAAATTCACTGATATTGGTATCTGTATCGGTCCTGATATTGACAAAAATTCTTGATCAGGTATCGATGACAACGAGCCCATTCCATAAAGGCAGATCTATTTAGTCTAATTCTATGCTTTGTGCTCTGACTGCTCTTTATTTTACATTATACTTAGAATCCCTAATTGCACTTTTTAAATCCTTTGAAAAAAGGTTTGTTGAATTTTATTTTTACATGTTTAACCAACGCAGTCGACCTGATTTTTGGTCTCCACGTTTTCCTGAAGTGTAAATTTGCGAATGTTAATTTTTGCTTCTTCTAAAAATCCTTCTGATATATGATATGCGAGGAGCGACAGTAAAGTTGTTCTCTAGCAGTTCTTCCATCACCGTCTACAATGACTCTTGAAATGAGCTACAACAACTTTTAATTTCCCTTTGGGATCAATAGAGTATTTTTGAATTGAATTGAATTAAAACAGGATTGGGGAAGAGTTGACCTGTGATGAAGAAACCAAGAGCTGTTGACCCTCCATCAAGCCAGCAGGTCTCTAAATGTTATATTATAGTTATTAACCCCATCTATGAAATACTGCTCCTGTCAAAGATGAGTGAGTTAGAAACGTGATCTAAATGTTAATAATTTCAACAAATTAGTGCAGCTAAATCCTGCTCATTTTTATGGTTTTTTTCTTTCTTTCTTTTTTTTGCTCCATTTGTTCTCTCCTTGATTATATTTTTGGATGAATATAATCAAGGACCTGAATCGAACCCACGCTGAGAGACAATCAGAAAATTAACTCTTATCTAAATATTTGTGAGTATAAAGGAAAAAAAACTGCTAGTAAACAAAACTGCCTTGCATTTGTCTTCATGAAAGTAGTTTTGCTGCTAACTTGTTCCCGTGGAGGTGTTTAAGGATGCTGTCTTTAGTGGAGGAACCTTTTGTCTCGGGCTCGGCCTGGAGCTGTCAGTCTCCCGTCCACACACACTAACAGGTGCACACACATCTCAGCGCTTCAAAGGTGGCTGCCTTGTGTTTAACAGAGCACAGCTTGTCCTTGGGGTGCCTGTCAGCAGCAGGCTCGGCTGTCACGCAGATTTAAGATGGCAGACCGGTGGACTGATGTTGCATCCAGGGAAGAGGGGGCGTGTCCGCTGGGGAGCTGCAGTGATCCGCGCTTTACCCTGTTCTTTCCATCAACAAGACAAACGTTTCAGCTTGCTTCTTCTGAGGCTGTCACTGATAAGAATTTAAGAATGGGGAATTTATACAGACTCATTGTTGTTTTACTTAAATGTTTGGAGCAGGTTATTGACTTCAATGAAATTATAATGGATAGTCGTGGAGGTCTGAGTTGATCTGTAGCTGTTAAACATATGGGGCCTCTGTTTAAAGCCCCATATCACCTTGGGCCGGCCCTGCATGAACACCCGCTGTGATGCGCACTTCTGGAATCTACCTCTTTCTTCCTCACCTTCTACAGTTGAAAAGATGCTCAACTAAATAATTTAAGTCCCAATAACATCTTTATACAGTTGTCGTAAAGAAATATCCAAACATCCAGGAGGGAGACAGAGAAAGAATCCTAGACACCCCTCTGGCCAGCTACATCCTCACGCCCAGAATCCTGAAGGTGAAACCCAAACATAAAAACCATAAAGAGGTGAAAAGACATGCAGAACAGGATTACTGCCTGGCTGCATGTTTGTTGGTTATGTCGTTCAACGGTAGGGGTGTTGCGTTAGCATTAGCTTACTGTCTCCTTTAGTGAACAATCTCGGGCTCAGTCAGGTATGATGACCACTGCTCAATGTTGAAAGAGGACGTACTCATGTTTTTATTGCACAATATTTAGTTACTATCTAACACCAAACTAAATGAGCCATTTCCAGTCATTTTCATGGCTGGAAATGACTTCAGTGTGATTGAAGTGATTGAAGTTGGTATTCAATCACTGATGCTAGTGATTGAATACTAGCTTCAGTATTCAATCAATACAGTGATTGATTGAATACTGAATACTAACTTCAGTATTCAATCAATAATGAAGCTTGATGTCAGTATTGATTGTTATTGATTGTTTTTAGAGAAAAAACATTTCGTCTTTTTTTGGATAAGGATTGTTTTTTCAAAGCCTTTTATGCATTTCATGACTGCACCCAATATATGAGGAATAATTAACTGTAGTCGTCCCCAGTGACACATGTAAACTCTTTTATTTGATGTGACGATAAAACGTGAAGGTGAAACATGTCTGTTAGACAGCTTTAACAGCTTGTTGGTGTTTCTGGATCTTTCAGTGTCCTGGAGGCAGAGCAGGAAAAACATTTATTCAGCTTCCACATGTTGGAGCGTGTTTCGTTTATGTGTTTGTAATTCTGGCTTTGAGGCTTTTCCAGCCCCCTGAGACTGACGCGAAACATTTCTAGCCTCTTTCTCCTGTCGTTCTTGTTTCAGGCTGTCTGATATGAAGATGAAACAGTAATCCTCAATAATCTTTGAATGATGTGGCGTTTGGTCGTAAATATGTAGAATCTTCTTCACCTGTGGCTGTTATGAAGCCCAGGAACACCTGAATATAGAAAACGTACGGGAAAAGAAAAACGTTTTTTCTTTTTAGACAGATGGATGGTTACAAGTATTTTTAAAACAAAAATGTGTTTTCAGACTTTCCGTTTGGTTAATGTGTCATGAAAATGTCATCTTATATAATTAAATTATTTAGTATTTTGTACAAAGGTTGCACAAAAAATATGTTCTAAGTATTATGTAGATTTAGGCCTATCATGATGTTTGCTGGGCGATAAATTGTCCCATAAGTTATTGCGATGAACGATAATATTGTTGTTGTGAGAACATTTTCATGTGATATTTATTGTCAGATCTATAACCTGACGTTCTCGCTGGACAAAAATAAGAACACAGGGAGACGGTTACATTTCTTCCAGTTGAACGGAGAACTCTGCCCTGGGACATCTCCTTATCTCCTTATCTCTGTCTCCAGACCAGTTCTAACGTGCTCCTTTGCAATTGCATATTTATTACATTGAGGCGTGGTTTAAGTTACAAATCATTTGCATAGAAGGAGCGGCAAACAGAAAACACAGCTGTCAACACAGAAGTCTCTACTTAAACAATGGCGTCATCCTGCATTTCCAGTTCCTGAGATTCTATGGGTCAGCTCCCGACCCCCTGTGGGTTGTAAACCTCAGTTCTCGTGTCCCTCTAGGTAATAAAACTTTGACCCTTAGTCTTTGATGTACTCTCCTGTTAGGTGTCAGCTCTTACTCTGGCTTCAGGCCATCTGCTAATCTCATTGAAAGGCACACACACTCCGAGAGCAGACATAGATTCTCACAGTCCTAAGTATTTATATTTGTAATTAACCTAAAAACCTATCAGATATAATGGCGATGGCATGGTAATGCAATTATAAGACATTTTAAATATACAAAATGAATAAACAAAACAACAGAAACAGCAAATGAAATAATTTTGTTTTATTAAACAAAATGGTTTCTCAAATAAAACCATCATTTTAGTCAATCGGTTTTTGGTAGAAAGAGAAAAACGATGAATTATGCAAATAGAAATAATTAAAGCTGTTTTAATTTATCATGTGTTTAAACTGATTTACTGCTTATTGTAGATTTCCCATCCAGTAGCACCACAGACTGAATAATAGAGTTCCATCTTTAAATTTGAGTAGAAACCAGGAGAAAAGTCAACATTTATGATGTTTTTTTTTACTTGTCTTTTGTTTTTTTGTTTGAAACTGAGACATAATATTACAGCACAGACTTACAAGGTTAATCTTTGCACAACATACATTTGGCTCTGTTTACCCTTATTATACTCCCCACAACGATCATAAAAGCTTCATTTCTTTATTGATAATTAACGCAGAAATATAATTGACCCTCTTCTGTAGATCTGCAACAGCAGCTGCGTCTTTAAACCGGGTGTTCACAGATTGACTGAAGAACGTTAATCTTCCTTCGTTCTCAGGGAGAGGCTTGTTGGATTGCTGAGTCGTTCATCTCAGACGTAGTCTCTTCCCACACAGTGTTTGAGGGGCTCTAATCACACGGATTCTTGTTCTCTGAGCTTCCTTCTGAACCTTTAATTCACCCGATGAATCCTGGATCCGCATGTGTCCACCGCAAATTACATAAAGGTGCAGCCCTTTCAGTATCAAACCCAAACTGTAGAATCTATTTGTCAAAAATTTAATTTGGAGGGACTTTATTACACTGATTTTTAGGCATTCAATTAGTAAACTGTACTGTGCAAAAGTATTAAACCAACTGTGATGGCTAGGAAGTAGTATTTAGATTCTTATAATATCCAGTAAAGTGTCAGTTCAAACTCTGCTATTTTACACCTAATACCTGTGCCTTCATTAAAACCAGAAGTTATTCTAACTGCTGCAAAAATCATTTGTTACTGATTACAACAACTGTTTAATTCATAAACTTGAGCTAAAATGTCAAATAAAATCTCTTCAGTAGTTTTACAATAAGCATGCTTACTGGCATGCTTCTGATGTTAGCTGGTTAATTAGCCGTGTTTCTGTTGAGGAGGCCTGGCCTGCAGTCTACTGCTCTACAGACACGCTCCTCAAACCCTACAGTTTTAAAACAGCTTTAATTATGCCTTAAGTAGGCTTTAAATTGTGTGTTAGGTTCCAGCATTCTCACGCGTCTGTGGCATCTTTGGCCAATTTTTTATTGACTCAACAAATGAAATGGGAAGCAAAGTCGATACCAACTGATGGGGACAAAGAGCCAGATTAAAAATGTCTCTTTAGAGAGTTGTCTATCATGTGTGGATGTCAGTAGTGTTCATGTCTCCAGTTTAGGACTTACTTTGTTTGAATGGGTTATTTGTTAATGGAGTAACTTTAAATCAAAACCAAGCAACTCTTTAAAGAGGTGGTATTATGTAAAATCGAATTGCTGAATGCAACCATTCAGCTTTCCAGAATGCCTGCATGGACCTGGCCCAACCTTCAGTGACAAAGCTCCACCTTCCCATTCAACTCCTTCAGACTAGCCAGCAGCAATTAGCAGTTCCTCGTGGAACTTTGTATCTGCTGAGCTTATTATATGAGCTACTTCTCAATGCATCTCTGGTTAAAAATGTTTTAAATGGGTTAGCAGGGGAGAGATGTTGTGATGACTTCCTGAAGGCGGAGTTTCATAAAGAGCAGGAGCTTCTTAAAGAGACAGGCGCCCAATTTCAAGGCAGTAAATTAGAAAGTCAAATTTCTTTTGATTCATGTTTGATACATTTTTATAACAACTGAGGGTAATAACATAGTTACTTGATAGTGCTATAAAATTATTCTATCTAGAGGGAAACAGCACAACACTGCCCCTTTAAAATGCCTGAGTAGTGAAAACCTTTTAAAGAACCTCAGCTTGATGCGAGCGATTTATGAAAAAATAAGCAAAACATAAAGAATGTTGGAGAGGTGTTTATTTGGATGCAGCTTGTTTGAAGTGCAGAAAGTGCCTCCAATGACG
Organism: Gambusia affinis; assembly: GCF_019740435.1. Lineage (NCBI taxonomy): Eukaryota > Metazoa > Chordata > Actinopteri > Cyprinodontiformes > Poeciliidae > Gambusia > Gambusia affinis. Next base: position 28,882,421 of record NC_057871.1, on the reverse strand, counting down.
CAAGATAAGATATTGTAACTGGACGTTACGGTGGCGTACAGCGGTCAGTGAAGGTCCTCTGTCGCTCATGGGAGAAGGAAAGTCTGACGCTTCATTTTCACTCCTCCGCCTGCGCCGATGTTCCCTTCAGCTGGAGCTTATCAGGCACAGTCAGAGGTCACATGTTCAACAGCGGAGCGACAAGCTTCAGCCTGACGCTCAGAGAACCACAGCTGCTCCCTCCCATCGCCAGAGAGTTTCACTTTAATGCATTTAGGATAATTAAATCGACCCAAACGTGGGACAAACTGCAGAGACGCAAATTCAATTGATCAGAAAGATTTCCATAACTGCTGTAATCAATAGCTAATCAGGCATCCCTAATGAGGATGAATGGATGTGTTTTATTGAGGACGGCTGTCAACCCCTTTCTCAACAACAATGAATTGTCTGCCTTTCAAACAGATAAGTGAAAGCGATTCTAACAGCTGGCTGAGGAACGGGGTATTTTGCCCGTGAGCAGAAGCGGTGTGCAGCAGGTCTTTCTTCCAATAAAGAGTCACAGAAATTGAATGTTTCTTTCTTTTCCCCTCCCCTCCCCCGAAGGCAACATGAGGTCGATGGCAAATGAAATCCCAAATGAGATTTCCAGTTGTGAACCTGATGTTGGTGTGTGGAAATGCAGACCGGGGGGCCGGTCCTCTGGGAGGCGGCGAGGAGTCCTGACTCTGTCTCTGTGTCCCCTTCCCCTTCCCCTACAGTGTTTACGAACGTTGGTGGGCCACACCGGGGGCGTGTGGTCATCCCAGATGCGAGACAACATCATCATCAGCGGCTCCACCGATCGCACGCTCAAGGTCTGGAATGCAGAGACGGGAGAATGTATCCACACCCTCTACGGGCATACCTCAACAGTACGCTGCATGCACCTACACGAGAAAAGGTAGGAAGCCGCTCCGCCCATCAGCCGCTCACTGCTTTGCTTCAGGAGAATGTCCTGTGACCGTTTTCTAATAGGAATTGAGTTCTTTAGAAATACACTGATCCAATTTTAATAGGGTTAGGGTTAGGGCTAACCCCCGTATCGGTATCGAAATAGAAAAACATTCTAGGTTGGTTTTCTGTGACAATGTGGCTGATCCATTAGAGCAGATCTATTTAGTGTAATTCCACCCTTTGTCCTCTGAGCGATGTTGTGCTTTATTATTTATTATACATTGTTTATGATTCCTAAATGGACTTTATGAATAATTTAAAAGAAAGTTTGTTGCAGTTTATTTTTTACATGTGTGACCAATACAGATGTGAATCTTTCAGTGTATAACGATTCTATCCGATTCCAATTTTTAGGGTCACGATTTGATCAGTTCTACTCAAAAGCACCAACTGAACAAATTAGATTTGTCTTTAAGTGTGTGACCAAGCATGTGAAGCTTTTGGTGTATCGAAGTATGTTGTATTGGTGCAGAGTTCTCAAATAAATTAGTAGTTCAGTACCTTTATGTCTGTTTAAAAAAAAAAAGAATTAAATGTTTTAAGTCAATTGAATATTTTTGTATCAGATTGATATTAGCTGATACTGGATCTCAGATATCTGTATCAATATCGGAAGTGAAAAAGTGGAATCAGTGCGTCCCTACAGTTCATACAGTGTAACAATATAGAGCAAAAGAAAAAAAAATTATGTTCAGTTCACAAATAATTTAATCAATTAGATTTTCTGGTTTAGTATGATTTATTAAAATGCAGGCTAGATGTACTCCTGCAGCCATCATGTCTTTATCTACATACTATCTCATCACGGTTGACACCTGTTTAGTGCCAAATCTTAAGAAAAAAAAAAAAAAACGTGCCTCGAGTCGTTTATTCTTGTTCCTCATGATTAACAACCAGCAGAGCAATCAGGCAGAAAGAGCAACAGCAGCTCTGGAGCAGAGGCCTGTAGCAGTTCTCCTGCCTCTGCAACAGGCAGCTCACGCTTTCACAGCGAATAGACGGAGCCTGCGAGGCGTCTTAAGTGAACTGCTGCTCACTTGTTCACACTGTAGCACTCTGGAGATTCAGAAGTGCTCTTTTTGCCTCAGGGCCAGCCGAGTTTTTTTTTTTGTGTGTGTGTGTAGTATTTGATTACTCACCGGGTGGAAAGAACATGTCAGTGATTTCCATCTTTTAAAGCGCTACGAGGCGTTGACTAAATAAAGAGCGTGAGCTTTGTAGTTATTGCTGTAATATTTTCTATCTAAGCGATTTACGAGACGCTCCGGAAGGTCTGCTGGTGTTTGTCTGCGGTGTTCAGTTCACGGCTGATCGAGGTGAAGCCGTGACGGGCGGCGACCAGACTCTACACATTGAAACCCGTCTTCTTCCTAACCTACGATCATATCGCCGTTTGTCGTCAAGACGCGGCTCAAGGCGGCCGTTTGAGCTAAGGAGCACATTCTGTACTTTCAAGTGTGAACATGAATGTTGTAGGATGAGGGACAGAAAGTGTTTTGTTTTTTGTTTTCTTCTTTTAACTCAGCTGCCGCTGTTTAACTGACAACCAATGGAGAATGTTGAATTTTAGAAATCATTATCAGGCCTGGGGGGATGTGGAAAAAAATCCTGTCAAAATAAACGTTTTCATATTGCAACCTTCCTAAAATAATGGCCTAAGTTACTTTCTGACTAAAGTGATTTTTTTTTATTTTAATTTATTTTTTTGCCTAAAAAAAACAGGGTTTTTTGGAATTAAAGAGGTGGTGATATTTTAGGTAGGTGACGATATGTTGATATCGTTGTACATCACAATATCAACATATCAACACGATATCACGTTATAAAACAAGTTACTAGTTTTGAAGTACATGAACATCTAATTCAGGAGTGCCCAAAGTCGGTCCTGGAGGGCCGACATCCTGCACGGTTCAGTTCTCTCCCTGGTGGAAATAACAACCTCCTCATGATGTCAGTGTTCTTCTTAGGCCTTCTAACGAGCCGTCATTTGATCCAGGTGCGTTAAACCAGGGAGAGAACTAAAACATGCAGGATTCTGGCCCTCGAGGACCCACGTTGGGCACCCCTTAAATAATGTGAATAATTCTGAAGCAGTTTAAACAGAATTTTGCTGCTGCGACTGAGTCGCCACGTCTGTGTTTGCGGCCGATCCGCAGGGTGGTCAGTGGCTCTCGTGACGCCACGCTTCGTGTCTGGGACATCGAGACGGGTCAGTGTTTACACGTCCTCATGGGCCACGTGGCGGCGGTGCGCTGCGTCCAGTACGACGGGCGGCGGGTGGTCAGCGGGGCCTACGACTTCATGGTCAAAGTGTGGGACCCAGAGACGGAGACCTGCCTCCACACGCTGCAGGGCCACACCAACAGAGTGTACTCCTTACAGGTGAGCCGAGTCAGCTGCAGGAGCCGCCTCTAGGTGGCGTGTGTCTTCCTCAGGCTTTGTGTGCTGTTTAAAGTTCAACAAAGTAAATTAGGGAAGGCTTGACCTTTTGTGACTGCTGGAAACATTTAATATCTTTAAAATGACAGAAGCACAAATGAAAATTGTTGCTGCCCAAATGTAGCACAGTTCATTACCATCACATTTTGTTGACTTTAGCAAATTTGGACTGGCTGGTTGACCTTTTGTGACCTCTGGAAACTTTTGTTAATATGTTTTTATTTATTTAGTTATTTATTGTAGTTTGAGGATGACAGAATAAAATAACAGACATGAACAAGGAGACAGTTATTTTGTACCACAATAATCTTAACATGCTCGAAAAGGAGTAGGAAGAAGTAAGAAACTTATAAACTCCGGCCCCATGAATTCATACCATGTTTTCAGATGGATCATCATTATTTTAAAAAAAATCTGTAGAATGAAATGCAGTATAAGCAAAAATGTTTTGCTGCACAAACCTTTGTCACCCACTTTGTGTGATCTGAGGAGTGTGGGGGGACCATCTTCACCTGAGTGGAGTTGGTCTCCTCGTTCCTCCTCACTTTCTTCAAATCCAGCAAAATTGGTGTCAAATGTTTTGCGCTGCAGAAAAGATTTGTTTGTGCCACATTTAATTTGAAAGATTAATAAATGTTTCCAGACATCATGAAAAATGGACCAAACCCTCGACGTTTACCAAATCAACTGGTAAATATGCTACGTTACTGGTGGTTTGTGCAGCAAAAATGTTTGTACTGCTTTCATTTTAAAGATATTAATAAATGTTTCCAAAGATCATCAAATCTCAACGGGCCTCCCAAATCAACTGGGCTACATTTTGCTGGTTTGTGCGGCAAAAATTCTCCTCCTCGCCCACACATTAGCAAAATCAAACAGAATTTAGATAATAATTATTTTTCTATTTGTGCAGCTATAAAATTTGTAGCAGTTGATTAACACAAAATTTGTTTGAAATGTGGAGAAAGTTGGTTGACCTTTCACAACTTCTGGAAAAATCTTTAAAATGATTTTCCCATTTTAAGGAAAATAGAAAAATCCATTCCACTTTTTTTTGAAAACATAAAAAAAATCTGCTGCATAAACATAGCACAAACATTTGTCACCTGTTTGGTTTGTTTGAGGAAGTTAGTGGAGAACTTCAGTCATGTTTGGAACTCAGTTATGTTGATTTAATTAAAATTTTGTAGAAATGAAAGCGGTTTTCTGTCTTTAAGATGTTCTCCAGCGAGTAATGATCAATCTGTTTACTCTGCTCATGGATGGATTTTGCGCCTCCTCCTCTTTGTTAGGCAGTAACCGTTCTCTCCTACTGGACATATAGACAAAAAAGATGAGTTCTGGCAGATCAATAAAATTCGATCCCTTTCAATGAGTTTAATCAAAAGTTTGTAAGCGAGAATGCTGTGTCAGCAAAATGTTTTTTGTTTTTTTTTTTCTTGCTTTTTTTTGCAATCAGCTGCCAGCTGCAGTTACCCTGCCTGAATATATTTAAAGCAATCGTTTTGATTCTCCCAGTTTGACGGGATCCACGTCGTGAGCGGCTCCCTGGACACGTCCATCAGGGTCTGGGACGTGGAGACGGGGAACTGCATCCACACCCTGACGGGTCACCAGTCCCTCACCAGCGGCATGGAGCTGAAAGACAACATCCTGGTCTCAGGCAACGCAGACTCCACTGTCAAGATCTGGGACATCAAGACGGGCCAGTGTCTCCAAACGCTACAAGGTGAACACACACAGCTGCTGCCTTTGCTCATATAACTTTTATTTAAAAAAAAAAGAAAAAGAAAAGGATAATTTTTGTTTACATAACTTATCATTATTTGGTGGTATCATAAGACAAGTAGTCTGTGGGGGGAAAATATTGAGCTCCAGCACTAATTGCAGAAATACACCACTCAGTCAGAAACAGCCAATCAGAGCCAGGAGGAGGGTTTTAGTGCTGTCAATCAATCTCATCCTCACCCTCTCCCACTGGCTCTTTCCAACTATTTCATCACAATATAGCCTGTCACTAATGCTAAGGTAGCAGGCTACCTTAGCATTAGTGGCCACATTACTAGTATGGCCACTAATGGTGGCTGTAAACAGTTTTCTGTGGTGGTAAGTTGTTTTTCCACCATCAGCACATTTAGCAGTGTGTTCACAAAGTTGATTGACATAAGACCTAAGCTAAGACCCTCCTCCTCGCTCTGATTGGTTGTTTTTGACCTGGAGCGATGGATTTCCTCAGATGGCAACAGTAGCACTGTGAAGAGGTGGAGGATTATATTTCTCATATCGTACTATCACAACATGGTGACAGTTTTCAAAAATATGGGGCAAAAAACTTATTTTTGTTAGAGTGTCAAACTGCAGCTTTGATGGCACAAATAAAAGATTTCAAGCACCAAGGATGGAAGTAACTTATCTGACCCTTGGGGATGACAGATCTTCTGTTTGTTCACCTGAGATAGGAACACCTGCTTATCTCTTTTCTTCAGGAGAATCTAAAGATGATTATTTTATTATTGATGAAAATGTGGACATCCTCACTTTTGTGATAAACTTTGATGTACGGCAGAAATGATTAAATATGAGTATTTAATAATTACTCATCAAAACCACACAAGTGGTAAACACGTGGTGCAGTACGTGGACTGCAGCTGACCTCGGGTCAGAAGAATCAGAACTGTGTTGCCATGGGAAACAGGTGATTGCTGGAAGCAGCGTGACCTTGTTGATCGGCTGCTAGGTCAAAAGATTATTAGTTGTCATTATGCAGACAGGAGCAAACAGCTGCTGCTGTCACATCCATGTTGGCATCACCAGCATCATGTCTGTCAGACATAATGGAGGAGCATGGCTGCCAAACACTAACGCTGCTTCCAGTCAGAAACATGTTGGTAAAATTAAAGGATTACTTTAAACCTAGAGATGCTGGGGGTATGAATAATTCTGAGCTTGACTGTGTATTATTGAATGCCCAGTACAAATGTGTTGCTTTTATATATTTAGCCAATGTGTTTTTCAACGTGTCCAGTAACAACCTTGCAAAGAAATCGTGATGGTGATAATTTTTTTTATTTATCCTGCAGCCATAGATATTCTAGCAAACAGTGATACTGTGATATATTTTCTGTTCCTTTCACACTTCACCTCTTCTAATATTGAAGCATAATAAACAGCCATCATATTGTATAAAAGCTAATGATGGTGGGGCTAAAGTCAGTTTGATTGTGGACCAAAGTTCCAACATTCATTACATTTTCAGCTGCTGCAGTTCACCGTCACACTGCTCTGAGTCAAATGAATCAAACCCCTGGAAAACCTGTTCTCCTCCTCGCCTGTGGTAGCGCTGCACCAAGAATCACTGACGGAAACGACATAAAAACCTCTGAGGAAGACATGAGCGCAACATCCGTCTTCACAAAATGGAAACAAAAATGGAGCAGCGTAAGATTTTAGCGGTTGTAAGATGTCAGGGTTTGTTGTTTTTTTTTTAAAGGTTTTATTGGCTCTTGTGGCCTTTATTTGATAGTTAATTGACAGGAAAGTGGGTAATGAGAGAAGGAGGAAGACATGCGGCAAAGGTCACCAGGCCGGGAATCGAACCCACGACGGCCGCGTTGAGGACTAAGGCCTCCTTATGTGAGTTATGCTTAACCCCTGCGCCACCACAGCACATCCCGTAGGATGTCAGGTTTAAATCACCTAGTACATCAAAATACGGAGGCCTCACTGCTTAAGGAGGCCTGACTTCTGGGAGCAGTCGACATGAATGTTTTGCAGAATGATGCAGTTTCAACTGGTTTCAACAGATAATCACCCAGCAGAAACTTCTTGCATCCTTGACACACTAGATTGTGTGTCATAGGATTTCTCTCTTGTCTTAGGTCAAAGTCCAGAAGCCATTTCTTTCACTAGCACAAGATTTGTGTTGCATTTACCCAGAATGCCATATGGTATAGTCTGCCTCATGCTTTTGGAGCGGTCTCTGGTCTGCTTGACGTTCATACATGCATTCAAACCGCATCAGAGTTCTCTTCAACCAAATGAAGTTCACACCTCCCCAAACCAACCAACACTCTAGACAAATGAGCTGAGTTTGACTGAACAGGCCTGGTGTGAATGCACCCTAAAACTCTGATCATATGTTGGATGCCGATGGAACGACAGCTGAAGAGTCATGAACCTCCGCTCAATGGTTTTGGAAAACTGACCTGATTCCTCCCTGTTCTAATCGGACCAGCCGTGTTCAGTCCATGTTGTCCTCTGATGCAACCGAACATTTTGTTGTTTGAGAAAAGCAAACTTTTGCAGTTGATGTGGACCAACCAGGCGCTAGCATCGTTTTCAGGACTTGAGTTACATCAGTGATGTCACAGATCCTCCTGCTGTGTGTTGAGATCCTGGTTCTTCTTTTCTTCCTCTTGCTGCTTAGCTCCTTGTGTCCTTTGTGTCCATTTGAATAGTTTTATCTCCATTACCAGGACTTAGTATCTCACTGAAAGACCAAAGTCCTTTTCCTGTCACTGCTGCCCCTGTCTCTAAATGCCCTCATTAGCGGCCTGCAGCCCAGTGAGCCGGCCCCCCTCATGCCAGAACAGCATCTGAACAAAAAGATGCCCCAGTGAGAGCCTGAAGAGACGAGACGGGGGAGGAGAGGGTTCCAGCAGGAAGGGGCTACAGATCTTTGTAGGTCAAATAATGAGGTCATGATGATTCCTGCCGGTCATTAGTGTGTTTTGATCAGACCATCCTGAAACAACAAGGTCATCACTGTCACTGGACCAGGATGAAGGTTCTGATGAAGTAGGCTGCTTTGTTGTGTCAGAAAGGAGGCCAACATGGTGGTGGGAGTGGGGATCGGTTCTGAGGGAGGAGACCCAAACCCGAGAATTCATCCTCACACTGAAATATTCTTTAGCTTTACATTGTCATACATTACGTGTTATTCCAAGTATGTTTATTTCTTATAAACATATTTGGAGTGTTGCCTTGATTCTTTCATGCATGTTTGAGAAAACATTGACAAACATGCACTTTGAATATTCGGCCCGAAACATAAATGATGTCAAACTGTTTCAAAAGCAACTAAAAATCTACTGTTGCAAAAATATTCTATCACATTTCAGTAGCAAGGCAGTACAAAGTGATTTACAACATGACAACATTTTTAAAAATCATAAACGTGTCACACGGTGACCAAATGCGAAACCTCTAACAAACATTACATTTTGACGTGTGCCGTTAAATCTGTGCAGGTGGGTTTTTAGCATCAATTTAAAGGAGCTCAGTGTTTCGGCTTTGTTGCAGTTTTCTGGAAGTTCGTTCCAGATTAGCGGTGCACAGCAGCTGATTGCTGCTTCTCCATGTTTGGTTCTGGTTCTGGGGATGCAGAGCAGAAACAGAACCAGGAGAACTGAGAAGGTTTGGAAGGTTGATACAACAGTTCAGTGATTGATAAACTAATTTTAAAGTATTTTAAAGTCATATTTTTACAACTACTGTTGCTTTCTTGGTGTATTTTTTGACGGTTTCTCTTGGTTTTTCTCATGTGGTGAAGTTTGTGTGCTGAAGCCTAAACGCCACCAAACAAATTCCTCTCTTCCTCTCTTCTCCTAACCGTCCTCTCTCTGTCTGTCTGGGTCCAGGTCCCCACAAGCACCAGAGTGCCGTGACGTGCCTCCAGTTCAACAAGAACTTTGTCATCACCAGCTCCGACGACGGCACGGTCAAGCTGTGGGACCTGAAGACGGGCGAGTTTATCCGGAACCTGGTGACCCTGGAGAGCGGCGGCAGCGGCGGCGTGGTGTGGCGCATCCGGGCGTCCAACACCAAGCTGGTGTGCGCCGTGGGCAGCCGCAACGGCACGGAGGAAACCAAGCTGCTGGTGCTGGACTTTGACGTGGACATGAAGTGACAGGAAGTGGTGTGGGGGAACACGCCGTGGAAGGACGAAGAGAGCGACCCGCAGAGGGAGAGAGAGAGGAGGAGGAGGGGGACGGGAGCCCGGAGATCCAAAAACTCTTCACCTACACTCAGAGAGTCTACAATCACAAAAGTAAGCGTCTGCCGTTTGAGTTCCTGCTACGGACAAACTCAGTTCCTCAGAGTCCAGTCCCCTCTGACCCCCGGCCCCAACCGCTGAAGGTGATCTGGAGGGAGAAACGAAGACGGCTTCGCACAGAGGACCCGCTTTCGCTCGAGTCGGACAGATTTTCAGATGTACAGAGAGATATTATTTTTTAAAACTCCCCTACTCACCCATCCACCCCCTCCCTCCCTCCTATCAGAGTGCGTGTATACAGTCATCAGACGGCCATGATGACTGGCTTCCCCTCACAGTTCCTCCCAAAGAGCTGCTGGACGTGGTTGGGGGGAGGGAGGGCGTCGGGGTGGTCCGGTCCATTTCCCTCACTCTGTTTCCGTTCTCATCGCTCTGCACTCGGGTTTCTGGACTCTGATTTCTCCACATAAACACAACTGTGAATTTCAGGTTCTGAAGAGGTTTTTTTTTTTGTTGTTGTTGTTGGTTTTATGCTTCATGCAGAATTTCAGTATTAGAGGAGGAATCCGGTCCGGTCCGGTCTGGTCCAGTCCGGTCTCTGTTACCGTCAGTGCTGATCAGCTCTGGGGGGCTTCCTCAGAAGCTGGAGGGCTGAGGACAAACACTTCTACTATCCACTGACCCTGACCCCGCCCTGCCCCGACCCCGCCCCCTAACACCGCCCTGCCCCGACCCTGCCCCTTGACCTCGCCCTGCCCTGACCCCGCCCCCCGGAGTGGCCAAACTGAATCTAATGCTGCTAGAGGAACCGGAACCAGAGAACGGAGCTTCTACTTGCTGTGACGTTTTAGTCCACAGGCGAAATTCCTCACAGGACTCTGTACGTTTGGACTTAAACCAGAAACGCGACGTGACGTGATCATCATCCTCCGACCTTTTTTTTTAATTTTGCGTTTGTTTTATTGTTTTGTTTTGTTTTTTCTTTTTTTTTTCTTTTTTTTTTTTGCCACTGAAACTTGAGCCAAACGTGCCTCTGCGTTTGAGGCTATGAGGAGGGAGCGCGTCCGACAGAAACTGACAGGAGACACAAACGAGGGGGAATTGTAACACTGTTAGAGAACGTGTGTGTGCGTGTGTGTGTGTGTGTGTTAAAGCGTGTTAGCTGGCAGCTTGTTATCACATTCCTCGGGACAACGCTTCTCCAGCTTGTTCTTTGGGAAAAATGTCGAAATGCTGCGTGGACTGGCTTAAAAAAAAAAAAAAAAGAGGTTAAAAGAGAAATCAAACTAACAGATGTACTGATTTTAACTTGTGAATGAGAGAATGACCCATATGTCTGTGTGAGAGACTGTTTTCTGTTTTTTTGTTGTCTTTTTTTTCCCTTGCCCCTCCACAGGTGTCTGAAGCAACAGAGGAGACCACCATCAAGCATCAGCTGGCAGGTCGGGCCGCGGAGCGTCTCGGTGTTCCACCGAAACCAACATGGTCAAAACACCCTGTAGCCAAAACAAGTCGTCTCAAAACCTCCCAGAGTCACAGCTCCAGCTGAACTGTGAAAGTGGTATAACACTGTATATTAAAAAAAAAAAAAGAAAGAAAGAAAACAATCTTGCTCTATCTCCTCCTGTTGTTTTCTCCGTCTGTTTTTAATTTATGATCTGGTTTGAGAAATCAGATTTGTTGCAGGTGTTTTTATTTTGTTCAGTTCATGTAAAACTGCCTGGCAAAAAACAGCAAAAAAAACAAAAAACAAACAAAACAAACAAACTAAAAACAGACAAAAAAAAACCTGAAAGGGATTGTGTATTTGTTTGATTCACTTAGAATTTTATTTTCTTATAACTTAAGTGCAATAAAATGTGGGTTTTTCTTTTTCATTTCAAGCATATCAGTTGTCTGTTTTTGTTTACCTCTGTGAAGGCATCTTATATGGTCAATAAAGCAAAACTATTTGGTTAAATTCTCCTGGATGGTTATCTCAGCTCCTCAGTTAGTCTAATTTTTCTAGGATGAAGTGAATCAAAAACAAATAACAGCAATGGTTTTAAAAACAAGAATCGGGTGGAGAAGTTTCAAGTTATGGACTTTCTCCAACAAGACTTAAAAAAGACCTTGTTGCAGATGGAAGCTCGGTTCCCTCAGAGCGCTGGCTGGAGTCTGCAGGTTCTCCCTCTGCGACTGTGGGTTTTCCCTGGGTACTCCAGCTTCCCAAAGACATCAACCAGCTGTGTTTTTGTTGAGAAATGTGCACAAAAAAACGCCTCCTCCTAGCGCAAGAACTTTAAATAAAAAATTATTTTTGTAATTCCTATTTGCTCAATCTTAAGCCCTACCTTTGGGTTTTTGTCTTCCATCGGTGATGTATCATGAGGCCACTCAGTTCGAGCAGCAACGGATTCCCCCTGTTGCCTAGCGATGGCTGGTTTCTGGTCCAGGAAACAGTTTTCTGTGTGGGAGCTGCACACCCTCACATGAATGTGTGTGTGTGTGGAGAGGGAGATGGGGGTCTTTACTGTGGTTGGCAGGTCACTGCAACTGTTGCTTCCCAGACTTGCATCATGTTGTGTAAACAGCTGCTCTGCTTCACTCAGGTGCATCTTTCCTGCTTGTAAACTAAATGGATTTAATCTAGATTTATACACTCATTTCCACTGTTTAGTTCTGCCCGAGTTGGCCTTTTGTTTCCTGTTTAGATCCTGCGGTTACTCACTTTTACCTCCAAACAGTCAGACCAGGCCTGTTATCTTTAAAACTAGTGTGTCGGTAATTCTGCAGGATTTGCAGAGGTTGTTCTTGTTTGTTTCTGAGCTGTTGCTGCTCTTTCTCCTGTCATTTTCAGTCCAGTGGCCAACTTCTATTTTCAGAAGAATGGCTTTTTGTTAACATGCAAAGCATACAGTGGCTCAGAAATGTGTTGTTGACACAGTGGAGACGTTTGTAATTCTTGACAGAGACGGACTTTGCTGCCATTTTTCTAGCTGAATTGGTAGAGAATAGTAATGAAATAATTTGGCAGCCAGGAAATGGACAAAAGAAGTTTGGCATCCGAAAAACACTGATTTTGACCCCATTGAAAATGCTGATCAGCATCAGACATGTAAAAAAATCTTATTGGCTGTGAAAAAAAAAATATGTTCAGTTTGGTGCAGATCAGATGAAATGTGGAAATCACAGCCAAAGCTCTGGCCATGGAGTGACCCCACTTGAACCTGCAGGAAAAGTCAATATTATGATCACTTTAGATTCCCAAACTCAGCAATTTTCAAGCCAAGAAAAGTTCGATGGAATACGGAGCTTGAAAACGACTCAAAAAGAAGTTTGATCCAACATGGCTCACGTCCTGTTTGTTGTAGACCAGGCCTGGACTTTCACCCCAGCCCATGGCTGCAGGAAGTTGTGTAAGTGTGACAACTTCAGGCCTTTGCAATGAGGTAACCTGAATGCGGTGTTTTGTAAGTTGCCAGGTGGCGCTGTTGAGCTCTTTCTGTTGCGACTTTTGCAAAACCATTATAGTCCATTTTCCCTAAAGCCAGCAAAATTTGGTGAAGTTTCATATATTGTTAGATCTTTCTGCTCAGGCCTAATAATGAAAAATACGCTTGTTATCAATAATATCAATTATTATCAATAATTATTAAATATCAATATCAAAAATATCAATAATTATTGCAACTGATGAATTTGTTTATGGCATTTATTAAAATGAGCCACTATTATTTGGTTCATTTTAATAGCCAAATAATTAAAATGAGCAATAGACTTTGAGAAATATTTTAGATGTAAAAAAATAATACAGTGAAAACACTGTAGGCTATTTGGTTTTCATAAATTTAAATAGTCATAAACGTGGCCTTGTTGGTGCTGCGATGCATTCTGGGTAAATGAGGTATGCTAGCTCCTATATTTACGTCCAGCCAAAAGCTGTTGGCAACGTAATAAGCTTTCTCAATTGGAACCTTAGCGCTTTGAAACTGTAGAAAACACAAGGAGTGAATGAATGAATGAAGATGAGGAGGACCAGACGGAGGAAGAGTTGGCCGAAGAAGTTGCTGTTTGTGCTGCTGCTGTCATCTTCATAAGTGAAACGATGAATGACGCCCGCCTATGGTCTCACGGTAAGTAGTGGACCTGCTCTGTCTTTTCCGGTTTCAGTCGGGTTAAACCCGTTTAGGTTCTGGTCTTCAGTCCGGTGTTGGGGCCATGGTTTCACATTCAGTACCTGCGGCTAGTGATGGCCAAATGAAACCTCATGAAGAAATGAAGCTTCCCGGCCCATTGCTTTGCCCAAAAGTTAATTACTAGATGCTTCATTCATTTCTCACTATTGACATCTGCTATTGAAACCGTGACAGCCTTGTCACTCACACAGACATTTTAAAACAATTAGTAAATGCAATATTGTCACAAGTTTCTGTCAAACTCATGTTTAGTCACAGGAAAGTCAATTAAATTCTATTTAACTATTCTTTTCTAGTTATTAAAATTATTTGTATCCAATCCTGGTACATGTTGACTGTCAGTGGCTGTTTTCTTTTGTCATTGACTGATTTGACAATAGCCATTTGTTTTGGTGTACTCAGAGTGCAGTACTTGTTGGGGCAGACAGTTTTCTTTGAGTTTTGATTTGCCTCCTAAAAAATAAAATTCTTCAAAAATTCTCTTTTTCTTGGATTTCTATTGGCTCTCTGATCGGATCCCTTATATTTTTACTCATCAGGTCAGAATTTTACTCGTCCAACAGCTTTAAAATATTTCTGCTGTGCAAGACTGATAAATGTTTGGAGAATAAAGAAATAGTGGAAATTTCAAGAAGGTGATAATTTTTGAGGTGAAGTGTTTAATTATTGTTATTTAAGAATCTTGTGAGCATCATTTCGAAGTATTCCCAGATATCAGATTTTTTTTTTCTTGCTGGCTCCATTTCCATCAAGTTTATTTGTTTAGCAGCACATTTCAGCAACATTGCAGTTTCAAAGTGCTTTACATAACAAAAACACATAAATATAAAGTCACAAAATACACCATAATCAGCAGAAAACCGGTAAAAAACATAACATTTTGTTGAGTGCCATCATCAAAATCATTAATACACATGAACTATAAAAGGTTCTTTTTATTTCGGCCACAGCTGAAGACAAATTCTCCTCTGATGCGGTCAAATACAATAACCCATGAAGCAGCGGCTCATCACGCTTTTATTTTGAAAACCAACACGCAAAATGAAGTAGTCACGTGAGCCATGGAATGCGAGGCATCGTTTGTTGCCAGTCACGTGGTTTTCAACAAGACGACACAAGCCTGGAAAGCCTGGCTTCTGATGGCCCGTCACTACCTGCGGCAGTGGAAATAACTTTATCATTTAAAAGATTTTCCAGCTGCCTGCCTTTATTGTTTCTCCCAGCGGCTTTCGCTCGCCAGCTGGAGGTTTAGGCGCCAGCTAGCACGGCCTGGTTTCAGCTTTAGGGCACAAGTGTTAAAAATCGAGCTAGAAAATGGTGGTGGGTTCAAGAACCATCTAGACCACAGGTGTCAAACTCCAGTCCTGGAGGGCCGCTGTCCTGCAGTTTTTAGATGTGCCACAGGTACAAAACACTGGAATGAAATGGCTTAATGACCTCCTCCTTGTGTAGATCAGATCTCCAGAGCCTTAATGACCTAATTATTCTGTTCAGGTGGTGCAGAAGAGGCACATCTAAAAGTTGCTGGACTGCGGCCCTCCAGGACTGGACCACCTGTTAGCTCCTTCATCAATTTTGCTCCTACAAATGACTCCATATTTCTGAAGTAATTGTGAGTTTTTACTCATCACAAACAGCATTTTTTTTTTTTAGTTGATAGAAAAATGAGAACATATTTAAGCCAACATGTTTGACTAATTATGGCTCACTTTAAAGTGGGACGCTGAATAAATTAATTGAAAGTTGATTTTTCTCTATAGTCTTCAGTGTCAGATTATGATGCTGCCACAAAAGGTTAATGCTAAACCTTTTTAGACATCGTTTGTATCCAGAATTGGATGCATTTTACCGAAGAATAAACGGATATTTTATCTCCTCATTGAACAACTAGGAATCTCAAAAGCTACAATTATCCCACTTGACTGGTTAATTCCGTAAAGTGCACTCTGCACTTCTGTTTTTACCCATATTTGCTCAATATTCACTGAAAACACTTTTTTGTTTTAATTAAGTTTTTTTTATGGGTGTAAACATTCAGAGTTCACACAGCGTAACAAACAAGATAGTCTGCTCTGTAGCAGACAGTGATGGATCCCCGCTGGCGGTTCTTAAACGAGCGTAATATCAGGAAAAGATGAATCATCTCATTCCTTCAGGTGATTAGCCATTTATCTACTTTACTCTTGCTGCCACAATTGCACTGCGCATCCTGTTGATGAATGAATATGCCCCTTTTTTTCCCTCCATTCTCAGTGCTCAAATGAAGCAGGTCTGCCTGCCACCCCAGCAGCACTAACTCATCCAGACACAAACAACACGGCGTGAGGGATGGAAGGGGCGACGGGATGCTCTCCGCCAGGAGCTGATGGCGCGGCAAAAAGTTTAGGGAAGGGAAGAGCTCTGGCTGCTTCATTCAGTGCATCTCCCATCTCTTTGTTCGCTAATCCTGCCCTAAAGCGCTGCAGCCCCTCTAATTGTGAGCAGATTTTCTAAAAGGACCGTAGCATCAGAAGTGGTTGTGTGTCACACTTCAGCCTAATCCCGTTTGGGAGGTTTTTGTTGCAGCACATCAATGGGTAATGAAAAGGTTTAATCGCCATAAAGCTGCAGTCAGTGGTTGAAGACGGGGAACATTTAAATCTCCTTTCGTTCCTTTTGGACAGCTGATGTTCGTGTTGGTCATTAATGCTGACCTCCTGATAAGAAGGTCAGGAGGTTCCTGCAGCCCCACAGCTGCATGAATGCACCAACTCTTACCCTCCTCCCCCCATCGCTACTCAGGTTTAGTGGAGGTATTTTAAAGGGGCAGGATTATGTGATATCAACATTTTTTTATCCTTACATTATTTTATTATATTATTTCTTCGTCACTAGAGTGTTGCATTGATTCTTTAATGCACAGGTGTCAAACTCCAGTCCTGCAACTTTTAGATGTGCTTCTTCTGCACCACCTGAACAGAATAATTAGGTCATTAAGGCTCTGGAGATCTGATCTACACAAGGAGGAGGTCATTAAGCCATTTCATTCCAGTGTTTTGTACCTGTGGCACATCTAAAACCTGCAGGGCAACGGCCCTCGAGGACTGGAGTTTGACACCTCTGCTTTAATGCATGTCTGAGTAATCCTTTAATCTCCATGGCAACCAAGCAGCTGTGGACCTCGTTCCACCTTCAAGAAGAAGCTTCTCCTCAGAGCCTCACTTTTCAAGTTTCTGAGCTTCTGCTTCACAGAGCAGCCCTCCCTCCACTCTGATCCTCCAGACTAGCCAGGAGCAATTGGCAAACATCTGGTTGAACTCCACATCTGCTGAGCTCATTATATGAGCTACTTCTCAGTGAAATGCGAGAAGTACCAAAGTTGGTTAAAAAACAACAACTTTGTTACAGAGTTAATAGAGGAGCCATGTTGACTTCCTGAAAGTGGAGTTTCAGAAAGAGCAGGAGTTTTTAAAGAGACAGAGGCTCAATTTCAAGGCGTTAAATTACTTCGCTATAAAAGCCACGTAGTGCCATTTTTTTCCTGCGCTATAAAATGGCACTACATAGTTGGAATACTGCCTCTTTAAAATCAAAAACTACCTCAACGCCAAAGGTGAGAATCCAAGAGGAGCTGCTCCTCCAGAGTCAGTCGTTACAGCACATGAATCACGTGGTTCTAACTGACGTGAATGTAATTGTCCTGCTGGAAGGTGGACCTCCACCTGTTTACAGCCTCCATCTGATTTGTTTATCTCCATCCATTTCCCCATAAACTCTAACCAGATTCCCTGTCTCTGCTGAGCAGAATCATCCCCACAGCATGATACTACCACTGACTTGATTGTCCTCCTCTTCAGGGTGTCACTCTGAGTGACTGTAACTCTACATTTTGTTCTCATCTGATCTGAACACCTTCCTTCATCGTTCCAGTGCCTCCTACATGGCATGAAAAGTTTCATAATTTAGCAGAGAAAATCTTCAGATCTTCTATTAACCACCTGAATATTGACTCAGTCCACAGACTGATCCACAGCTTCTGGCCTGTTTTTCATCTTCCTCTTCTTTGACCTTGTTCCTGCAGGTTTTAAATGTCTCGCAGTCAAAATGTGTTAGCATGCGGTGGAGACCTGCGAAGGAGCATCGGGCTTCGTGCCCATCTGCAGGCCCTTGTGCGTGGGTGGTGAAAGTACGTCGGAAGAGAGGAGAGGATGGCAGCGCAGTAGGTAGGAGCCTCCCCTCCCCGCTGACTGTCCGGCACCACCTGTCCCACTCGGCTGAACCGATGGGAACAAGGTGTGCGACGGTGCGCTACTTTCATTTATCTGCAGAGGAGGAGATGAGTAAGCAAATCCACTCTAGTAGTGATTATATGCCCAATTTTCTGCAACAGAGAGCAGCGGGAGCGCTGCAGTGATACATCCGCTACGTTCCTGGTTCGTTCTAAAATGGGACAAGACTTGGTAGGGTTCAAAGTGATCCAGTGTCAGATGAATGTGTTTGCACCCTTTTCCCCCAGGTTTGAAAGCTAGTAAGTGTGTGTGTGTGTGTGTGTGTAGCTGGGGCTCCACGCTGCCTGCTGCGTTTGGCAGTGACACTCTGCGGCTCCTGAGCAAGAAGCTGAGAGCTGCAGGTGGAGTTTGGGCGTGACAAACCCTTCTGGATCAGACATGTGATTCAGCAGAGCTACTTAAAGCTGCAGTATAAAAGCTAAAAATAAAAACTAAAAACTGTCTGTTTCTGAAAGTTACATGCTGCAGCTTTAAATATCACTCAGAGAGTGTAGTTCTGATTATTTGGCCATTGTTCTGTCATGTTGACAGTTTCCTCAGTCTCCTTTCTCTTTGTGATTAAAACAACAGCATACTGTAACCTTTCTGCAAAAGAACTAACATTACATGCAAAAATAATTGTGTGACTGTCTTGTGTGTGTGTGTGTGTGTGTGTGTGTGTGAGAACTGATTTAAATCACCAGATTTTCTAACCAGCTTTTGGGAATTTAAAGGATCCATCTGTCTGGTAACTGAGAAAGCTGCTGGGTTGATGAACTGGATGCATTTCAATGCGCAATTTATTGTCAGGCGATTAGGAGCCCCACAGACCAGGAACAGGATCTTTAAAATCAGACCAATACGAGACAGGAAGCGACGGGAGATGTCTAAGAGAGATATGCAAGTCTACAAAACATTTTGAAAAAGTCCAACGGGAACAGAATGATGATCAGGAGGACGTTGGTGGGTGTTTGGGCTGCGATCAAAGATTTTCCAACAGGACGTATAAAACCTCGGAGGACTGCAGTGGGACTGCTGTGTCGGCTCAATGGTGAGACCTTGAAGCAGCCGACGCTTCTAATCATTTATATTAGAAGCCAAAGTATTAGGAGAAAAATGAAAGATTACTGATTGTTGCTCTCTCAGACATCCAAAATCTGTTTTAAAATATACATGATGACCTCTGTGGTGACATTTTTACCTCCAAATCCTGTATTTTGTTCCCCTAGATCAGGGGTGTCAAACTGCAGTCCTCGAGGGCCGCTGTCCTGCAACTTTTAGATGTGCCTCCGCTGCACCACACCTGAATAGAATAATTAGGTCATTAGCAAGGCTTTGGAGAACTGGTCTACACAAGGAGGAGGTAATTAAGCCATTTCATTCCAGTGTTTTGTACCTGTGGCACATCTAAAAACTGCAGGACAGTGGCCCTTGAGGACTGGAGCTTGACACCCCTGCCCTAGATTGATATCAATTAATTTTTACATCTGGGCGAGGCGCCGGGGGAGTGGGGGGTAAAATGCCCCACCAGGGAGCCAGCTCCCCCCGCTGGCCCTGTTTGATTACTCTTAACAGCTGAAACACAGTGAGAGCAAACAGATAATAAAGGCCATAATAATTGCAGTGCTGCTGCTAATCCCCTTCTATGAAATTCACAGGGTTTTTCTTTCACTCGTCATTTCTTTCTTAATTACTCTCGCATCAAAGGAGTTATTTTATTCCGTAAGCAACTCCTTTTATTAATAGTCACAAATGAGGACAAGAGACTTCCTGCATCACACACACACTAGCTTCGCTGTTAGCAGCTGGGGTTATGGACACAAGTCAGCACATTTGTGTTTTCCAGCCACATAGTGCCATTATATAGTACAAATCAAGTAACTATGTCACTGTCAGTTGACATAGTATATAAAAATGCTAAATATAACAAATATTACTTTAAAAAAAAAACCTTACTTTGCAATTTAATGCCTTGAAATTGGGGCTCTGTCTCTTTAAGAACTCCTCCTTTTTCTGGAGGTTATGAAGTCAGTCTTTTAGGAAGTCATCACAATATGGCTACATGAACATTTGTTATGGATGTTGGTGAGATGAGATGAAAGGAAAAACACCAGAAAAACAAAACAAGCTCATGTTGTCGGGCTGGAGGAGCGCAGACGGCTGGGAGAGGCTGACATCAGACGAACAAAACGGGAAGAGAAAGACGTCAAACACAGACAGACTTCAAGTGAATATAAAGGTTGAAGGTTTAGGTTGGAGCTCCAGAATGATGTCAGGGACACAATACACACACACACACACACACACACACACACACACTGCATCATCCAGAGAC
This sequence comes from Gambusia affinis, assembly GCF_019740435.1. NCBI lineage: Eukaryota > Metazoa > Chordata > Actinopteri > Cyprinodontiformes > Poeciliidae > Gambusia > Gambusia affinis. Next base: position 28,862,252 of record NC_057871.1, on the reverse strand, counting down.
ACACATCTTTTGAAGCCAGCAGGACTTTTACATATAATTAAGAAAGCTGCAGATGGAGTTTGGCGTGCTGCAATGCTCTAGACTGTGTTTTGATTGATAATAATGATGGTGGCCTCTGGCTGTGTGAGAGGACTCGCATGATGATGTGCATCACACAAAACTGATCAAAGTGTCTGAAAATGAGACGCGAAGGATAATGTTGGAGAAAAGAGCGAGAGAAAGAACTCAAAGGGAGGAGAGAAAAAAACCCAGGAGCCTGACCACGGAGACGGCAGATGTTTTACAGAAACCGTCTCGTTTCTCTCTGAAGGGGGAAGGCCGGGTGAAATGGAGAGGTGGGGGGGGGGGCGGTCTGTTTCTAAAACGCACAGCAGAGAATGTCGAGATGCAGCGGGCGTTTCCTCTGCAGAGAGTTGAAGAAGCGTTGAAGGAATCTGCAACAGGCATTCAGTCATTTCAGCGTTCTACCAGATGAGAGCTGTTCTATGAGAAGAGGCTCATTTAGGCAAGAAAAACACCCACATGCTAACCCAAAACGTCCATCCACATAATCTGTTAGATTTCCACACCACTGCCAATGAGACAGGAGGCTTTGTGGTCAGTCAGACACTGAGTGGGATGAGACGATGAGACGACGCCGCCAAACATCCCATATCCGGTCTGCATCCTGGTTTGTGCTGGGTTTCCAAAGCTACCAGAAACGTTTCCTGTCAGAGACGGCACAGGTGGGGGTTTCCGAATGATATCATTCAGGGACGAATAGATCAGGGAGGGGAATGGTGTTTGCCCCCCGGCTCTGCCTGGAGCTACCTTCTCCAAATCGTTTTGACGATCGTGCAGAGGGTTCAGTGCAACCGGATCAAGGAGCAGACAGCAGGTGCTGTTGCTAGGACAGGTTCTGAAATCTTTGGAGCCACTTAGCATAATGTTGTACAGGTGCAGTTAATGCATGATCCACAATGTACTGCTGCCAAGAGATTTTACCAATATATGTGAGAAAACGTGGCAGATTTTGGTTATTTTCACCAAACCAAACAAAAACATGTAAAGTTAAGTTGGTTGAAGTTTGATCAGTCTGTCCACAGGATTTTTATGTCCTGGTACAAGATGGTTCTGATAGGCTGAAAGCTTTGAATTGCTTCATTTGAGATATATTTTTTTTTAACCAGTGACAATAATAATATTATGGTTTGATTAACTTCAGTCTGTGTTCTTGTCATTTGTTTAGTGTAGAACTACACAGTTGAGATTTGTACTTTTAAGTATCAAACTCATTCAGATTCCTCAAAGGAATATGAAGTGGCCCAGAAATGATCAGCATTAAAGGACTCTAATCAGACACCAACTTCAGTGTCATCAGCCAGTTATGTTCTGAGGCAATGCACCGCAAAAATACTAAATATTACCTATTACCTCTAGTTTCTTGTGCAAATATCTTAATACAGTAGGAACTTTTCAGCAACATGTAGAAGCTTGTTTTAAGTTGATAATTCTTTAATATTGATAAAAAGTGCAATTTCCACAGTCAGTTGTGTCAGTGGAAACATGTTGATATAAGTGAAATAATCTGCCAGTGGAACATGTAATTATTTATCAATATTAAGGAGTTATTGACTCAATTATTTTGTCCATAAGTGATTTCCTGACTCAGTCGTTTTGATCTAAATGACTGGTTTTATTAAAAATCGCCTTAAGTAATTTTGTAATTGTTCATAGTGGAATAGAATTTATACTTGCAGCAGTGGGAATGTTTTTTCTTCTCTACTCAAAAACGTGAACTTACTGTTCAAACACAGCAAAGAAAATCCTGGTTAAGAATCTGATTTTGTTGAAAGTCTGAACATTTTGACGTGCGAGCGCACAAACACCGAAGAGACTTTATGCAGCAAAATATATCATCATGTTTAGTATTTTGTAATATATTATTTATATTTGAGTGGAGTGATTACATTATCGTCAACAGCAAAAGGCTGTTTGTTTTACTTCACTGAGAGAATAAGGTTTAATCAAGACGTACTGTAATTTTTTTGTGCCAAAATTTTATATTTAAGGAGATATTTTGGCTTTGATAAGTCATTTTTGGGGGGTTTTATTTTAGGAAACCTTTAATCTTGACAACTGTTAATTTCTGAGATATTTCTTTTTAGACACTAACCAAACTGAATGCTGTTCTTCAGTTTTCACTGCAGTTCACTCATTCAAAGCCCGCTGCAGACGCAAAGGGAATGGCTAAAAAAGGCCGGAGAGTTTGGGATTCTGCTTGCGCTCCGGACTTCAGTCGGCCTCTAATTGAAAACTTCTAATGAGCTTGAAGGGAGCTTAGCCGAATCAGTCCAGCTTGACTCAATTTCCACATTAAAACCCACTTGGTCTTGGACAGGACCAAACCGTGTGGAAACAGATTCTCACTCCTTCATTTGAAGTTTTCGTACGAAGCTTCAAATGAAAGCTGCACAAACATGCAAATGAAATGAACCAAATCAGTCCGTATTATTATTATTCATTTCTGCTGCGCGTGTAATCAGTCCGTTTAGAGTGGTGGGAGGAAACGAAAGGGGAAGAAAAAAAACAACAATACATGCATATTGCATTAGGGAGCAGACGGCTGGGGAGGAGCATCATTAATCAAAGGCTCACAGGCGCCGCTCATAACGTTGAACCGGCGGATGTTTTCAAAGACGTGGAGGCTTCTAATGAGCAATTTATCTCTACACAGTTTTTCTACAAAGTGGAGAGAGATCTATGGCCAGATATGTATTTAATTAGCTGTGCAAACATCTGTATGAGCAGCAGAGGTTCCTCCCATCGTCGCTGCAGCACTCTGACTTGAAGAGAATCCTCTGGACGTTCCAGGGAGGTTCTGATGGAATTCCTCAGATGTCTCACTATACAAACATAAATGTGCAGATGAATGTCAGCTTTTTTTATTATTATTATTATTTGGCAAAAGAAACTCCCATTAACATCACAGCAGGCAGACAATCAGCTCCAAGTCAGTCGACCCAAACCGGTTTCCTGTTGAATGAATGCAGCTTTCTGCTCTGGCTCCGTTCCTTACTAGACTGATATTGTAAATGTCAACCAATCAGATCCTCTCTTTTTTTTCTGGATTTCTCAATCATTTGGTGATTTATGAAGGTTCACTCAAATCGACTGTGATTGGGAAATGTTTTTACAGACTTTATTAATTCAATGGTCATGTTATTTGTCTATTTTGATGCTTATTAACTTTCCCATAATGAACTTACTGTCTGATCTAACACTGAAGGTTGCTCTGATAGAAAAATATTGTTTCTATCAGAACAAGGGAGCCAGAAGGTCCCACTGTTTTCCTTATATTTTGTCCTCTGGTATAAAGACATGTTTGAGACTCTGTAAGTCAGAGGTGACTCCACTTTTAACTCTGACCTGTTCAAGAGTGTCAGATTGTGTAAACTCTCATATCATGTAAATGATATTAAAAAACCTGACAGTGATTTTCACCTTAGTGGTGCTTGGATATGTTTTTACTGCCTTACTTGAATGGTATGGTCTCGTTTAAGGTCTTTTATTTGTATTTATTTATGAGAAAAAGATGTGGATGATCCTTTAAAGTGTCTAACCTTTTAAAAAATAGTTTTCTACATGTTTGTTGAAACTGTCACCATGTTGTGGCATTTTGGTATGATACAGAAAATCTGTGAAAAAAAATCAAACTTCTGCCTTCTAACCAGAAACAACCAATCAGACCCAGGAGGCGGTTCTTAGCGATGTTAATCACCTTTTGTGTGGCGCTCCTCTTCCCCCACCTGGTCTGCTACGCTGCAGCTGGGATAGCCTGTTATGAATGCTACTGCTAGTTAGCATGGTCACCAATGATAGCAGATAAACGGTTTTCCTGTAACGGTAAGTTGTTTGTCCACCATTAACACATTTAGCATCGAATACATTATGTTGATTGACAGCGCTTGGACCCTCCTCCTGGCTCTGATTGGTTGTTTTTGGTGGGATCAGAGCATTTCTTCAAACAATAGCAGCTCATTTCACCGCAGACCATCACAACATGGTGACAGTTTTTACAAATATGTAAAAAAATATATATTTTTATAAAAGTTACATACTGCAGTGTAAAGTGTCAACCTAAATGTTAAATACAAGCCTATCTGATAAAACTGAAAAAGATCCTCTTCCATATTCCTTGCATTCTTATAGTTCATTAATATGTGGCACCTTTCAGATCCTGAATCCAACCTGATGAAACAGTTTTCTGTTTCATCAAACTCACTTTGAATCATTGTTTACCTATTGGTCGTTCCCAGCGGAAACAATATCCAATAACCTGTTAGTTTCCTGCCAACAAGGATTAAGAAAAGAAAAGAAAGATAAAGCAGATTAAAGCTCAAAACTGTCAAAAGTCCAAATGAAGCCAGTACTATTGTTCCCATGTGAAGCTGTTTGGTTTTGTATTGTTTTACTCAGGGTGTGACATTCACAGCTACCTCCATCACTCCTCAGGAAGGAAACTTTCATCAGAAAATTATAAAACGTGAAAGAGGGAAGCTGTCATTAGCAGGTTTGTTGTCGTTTCAACTTAACTGCCAGCGTCCATTGCATTTTTGAACACAGACCTTTGCATAATTTATGCACAGCTATGAATTAAATATGGCTTCTCACTGCAGTGATGGGAATTGAAAAAGATTTGACATTTGTTTTACATGTTATTTGCCTAATAGTCTGACAGTCAGGGGCATTTAGACGAGACGAGTGACCAATTGGATGGAGATGAACTGTTGCTAATTTTCCTTCTGTGTTTGCTCAGCTTTTAGCGCCTGTTTCAAAGTAAGCACATGTGGCTCGGAAACAAAATAACATTTCTTTCTTTTCTGTTTTTTTCCGTATTTCTACCTACCTGTTTGCTCTCCTGGATGCTCTCAGGCTCATAAGGATCTTTCTGGTAGCAAACTGCTGCTCTGTTTTTGTTAGCGGTCCACTCTGGGCCTCATAATCACTGCTTGTTTATTGCTGGTGCAAACACAAAACTGGATCATAATGTTCCTCTCCCCTCTGTCATGTTACTTTAACTGCATCTCCTGCTCCTGAAAACAACTAGACCAACACTGTTGTTAATTGTGACTATAAAGATGGGTTTAACTTCAAAGGACGTTTGGTAGCAGCACAAAATCTAGCTAGAAAATGGTGGCGTTCAAGAACCATCTAGAACACAGGTGTCAAACTCCAGTCCTGGAGGGCCGCTGTCCTGCAGTTTTTAGATGTGCCACAGGTACAAAACACTGGAATGAAATGACTTAATGATCTCCACCTTGTTTAGATCAGTTCTCCAGAGCCTTAATGACCTAATTATTCTGTTCAGGTGGTGCAGAAGAGGCACATCTAAAAGTTCCAGGACCCCGGCCCTTGAGGACTGGAGTTTGACGCCCCTGGTCTAGAACCTTTCCAGGTAGAAGGTATGCCACTCTTAGTCTGACTGGACTTTACCTTTCAGAGGTTACTTTCCTGAGCTTTTCTGAAATGTTTTCATAAAAATTTCTGAACTTATTGGGTTCTTCCCTGGAACCGTATGATAACAAGCCTGTCTCTGGTTACTTACTGACTACATTCTAAAACTTTTCAGAGAAAATATCCTCCTGGATTTAGGATATTTGTAGAAATTCCCATTTATGGAGTAATTCTCTAAAACTTTTAATTTACAGATTACTTTTCTTAAAATGTGTTGCAAATTTCCAGTTGCTATCCTGCAATATGCTTTACTAGAACTAACTGGTTACATTTTATAACTACATTTCTAAGAATATTCGTGAAATTCTGTTTACTAGGGACCTTTTGTTGTTTTGAACATCTTGAGACAGAAGTGATCGTTCATCTTCTGATGAATGTTGATGATTTGCTTTCTAATTCCATCTGTCTGATTGGAAATCCCAAGAAACCAACTTCATGAAGAAACTAGTTTTGCAGACCAACTTTAACTTCTAGATTAAAAAGGTGGGATTTGTTATGTATCCTCAGATTTTAACTAAATAATGATTCCTGCTCGTTTCTATCAAGGATCCTCTGTTTAATTAAAATCTCAATCAAGCAGAAAGGAGAAACAGTCAACACTATACATTTCCAGATTTCTTCCTTTCCTTCCATGCTACATGAAAAGCAAAAGTATAAAAAAACAATCAGTCCCTCCTGGAATCTGTACTGTCGAACACACTGCGCTGAATGCAGCCAGAAATCCTAAAGTCAAAGATGGCATATAGTGAAAATTACACACTTCAGCAAGCATAAAGTTTTGATGATGAGGAATAAAAAGTCATTATGAGAGATTATGAGGAACGTGAACAAACTCGACGATTAAAGACAGTGAAAGATATTTTGAAAGTAGTCGGATACAAAGGCCGTGCTTGCTTTTGGACTTTGTTTTCATTTCTTATCAGCGTACAAAGGTATTGAAAGTATTGAGGTGGACGACAACGATGTCCCCTGGATAAAAGCTCCTAATCTGGCTCACATAGATGAGGATCCTGGGTGTGTGCCTCCAGCCCAGCCCTGCTGCTGACAGCCCGGTCTGCTTCACAGGCCTCATTACCATCCTCTGAGCCCTCCTCGTCTTTTCTACACTCTTGCTTTCCCCGCTGTCTGGGCCGCATCCCTGACTGCCACTCCCATCTATTTGTGGGTCTGTCCACTGCCCTGAGTGGCAGGTAATTACCAGTGAGGTGACAGCAGGCTATTCCAAGAGCTGAGAGGTCATCAAGGTGCTTTCTGGTGCGCAGTTTTCCTGGACTAACTGAACTTTCTCCTGTTGAGAGACGGTGGGTGGTGGCAGCTTCCATCCACATCGTCTGAACTCATCTTCCATCACCTGACTTACACAGACTGAGGATATTCACTTTGTCTTACCTGTTGCTAGATCAAGTGGGCAGGGATGTAGGTACTTTAACTGAAAAATGTAAAAACTGTTAATGTGAAACAATAGAAAATTGTGTTAAAGGGAAGCTAGATGCATCGCAGGGAACATATTATGCAAAATTCCCATTTTGCACGCTTTTATACTTCTATTTGGGTTCTTACTGCTTCTAAAAACAACCCAAGCGGTTCAAAAAAATAAAAAATAAAATCCAGCCGGTTTTTGGCAGTAAGTTAATCTTTTATGGTGTCTGGAAAATGAGCCATTTGTAAAACCTCTGGAATGTACGGACACAAATCAGCAGACATTGCTCTGTTACTCAGCAACCCTGTCGCCTAACAACCCAAGCGGAGCTCCAGCGCATTTGGTCAGCTGGTTTTGCCTCTGTGCATGCCGTACAATGGCTGCTGTTTTGTTGTTGACTTGCCATTCAGAAACCACATGCTTCAATCTTCATGGTTGTGTAGGAGGCTCCACTTCTGCTTTTCAAAGATGTATGGTTGTATAATTTATAATTGTATAATTGGTCATTGACATGCACCATAAGTAGAACATAGACTAATGGAGCTGAAGGAGTGTTTTAATAGTAAAAACAATGGGCCAGCCGTTCAAACTGTCCTTATTAAGGAGAAACTTTCACTTAGAAGTTGCTAGCTCTTGCTTGTTTGTAGTAAAATTAGCCACATTATATTTTTGGGGAGTTACAACCAAAGCAATCAGATTGTAATCATATTCTAAGTCTATCTTTTTTCACCAGGTATAAAGAAGAGACTCATCTGCTCCCAAAAAATAAAAAACAGAAACTCAGTCAAGCCCCAGTACTGTTCAGCGTGGGTAATACCAACATGTCTTCTGTTTTCTTCTCCTCAGACGAGGGTTATCGTACACATCCACTCTGGTTACATAAGACCGAGTGGCCTTTATTTAGCTTGAGAAGGCTCCAATTTGAGGTGCAGCATAAACCATGCAGGGCACTAAATGACGCATGTAGACACAAAGAAGTGGAAACATTTCTACTTTTGGTCCAGGGAGTCACCAACACGGCGGCAACGTGTTTCAAACTGGGCCATCTGGTGCCTCTAGTGAGAAAATAAATCAATATCTGTCTTGTGAATGAGATGATTGAATATGAAAGCAGAGCTCAGGAAACCTGGGGGATCAGGGAGGCTGGGTAAAAAAAATAAAAAGTTTAAAAAAAGACCCCGCGGTCAGTACTTTGAATCTGTGACAGAGATGTGAGGGCGTGGTGGGATCCACCAGACTAACACCACAGAACAATCTGGAAACATCTGAGTCATCTTGACTTGAACCACACTGCCATGTAAAGCCATCATTTACTAACAAGACGGTGGCTTTTCCACCAGCTGACCCGAGTTCCTTCCCTCACAGTTTGCTGACGTGAGCTTCCCTCATCTTAAAATTACACTACTATTCATTTCCGCTGCGAGACTTGTAGACGCAGCAGCAGGCAACACGAGGCTTGAAGTTCCCCGCCTGTGGCTCAGTGATGGATCTGCACCCTGCGCTCCGATTGATATGCAACAACTGTCTTCAGATAGGCTTCTGCTACTGCTGCTGGAGTGGATGAAGAAGAAAAAAAATAAAGCACGTGCAGGCAGGCGCAGAGCTGCAGCAGAGACTCGGATAAAAAAAAAAAACCCAGCTTACTTTGTGATCCCACTTCTCTGTTGAGCCCTCGAAAAACAGAGCAGAGCTGCACTCTGAGCTGAACAGACCCGCGGATATAGGCTGTTAATCTAATGTAAACCTGCGGCTGCTCTGCATTCAGCTGCCTTTTTAACTCATACACACACTTCATTTGAGATTCAGAAGTCGGAGAGGACGGTCTCTAGATACGGCTGGATTTCCCACAAAAATCCCTCCCAAAAAAAGGGTTTTCTGGGGATGGAGGCCAGATAAATGAAGTCTGGCATTTTTGGTCAAAGTGTTTTTTTTTTTATCAGTAAAGTGGGCTGTGATCCAATCAGAATGACTCGCTGACTTCCAATCCGTCTTTGTCCTTTCAGTTGCTGAAGGATAATTTTATACTAAGAAATTCACTCAGGATTCTGAAGCAGTTAAAGAATGTACTGAATCTCCCTGGCTTGTCCCGATCTGTCAGAATTCAACATTTAAGCCAGGTATTATGGATGTAGTTTTTAAGCACTGGTTAAATAAGGGGATAGTTGCTGTTAAGGATTTATACATTAATAATCACTTTGCTTCCTTCACGCAACTACAATCTAAATTTGGTCTTCTGTCTAGTCATTTTTTCAGGTACTTGCAAGCTCGGAACTTTGTAAAACAGCACCTCCCCCACTATGAAACCTTACCGGCACAGCATTGTTTCTTCGAGCTTATAAAAAAGCCCCCTACCTCTAAAAATCTAATTTCTCAGTTTGTTAATCTTTTCAGTTCATCCCCATCTACTTGGCATATAAAAGAGGCCTGGGCTTCTGATTTACTTGGTGAGATTTCGGACGAGCAATGGGATTTGTCTCTTTCGAGAATTAAGACCTGTTCCATTAACTCTAGACTGCAACTTATTCAATTCAAAGTTATCCATCGGCTGCACTTTTCTAAAACTAAACTCAACAGGCTATTCCCCTGCGTCTCACCAAAATGCGACAAATGTAAATTAGATGATGGGACCCTGGGTCACATGTTTTGTTCCTGTCCTAAACTAATGGACTTCTGGTGCAAGATTTTTGAATTTTATAGCAACGCTTATGACAAGCCTCTCTGTCCGGATAGGCATTTGATCATTTTGGGTTGCTCTAAATCCTCTCTTGCTCTTCCCATGTCCCTACAACAGTCTCTAATGTTTGGTTTAGTGGTAGCAAAGCGGGTTATTCTACGGGAATGGAAATCCTCTACCTTGCCTTGTTTCAAGAAATGGCTTAATGATATGGTGTCCTGTATCTATCTTGAGGAGATTCGATATTCTTTGTCTGACAATCATCATAAGTTCCTGGATGTTTGGGGTCCTTTCAATAGATACATAAAAAATAATAGGCTAAAATAATTGTCGTTTACATCTGGACCTGTTTTTTTTCTAATAATTTATTTGTTTCGTCATGTTTATTGTGTTTATAACTTGTTTTCATCTTTTCTTGTTATTTCATATTCCATGGTCGGCTGTTTGATTCAATGTCCTCAGAAATGTCTCTTACTTGCTTGGTCTCTGTCTCATGCTCGATAACATTCTACAATCTGATGTACATTTATTTTATCCTCTTATCAGACCCTTTGTTAGCTGACAGTGTTTTGATTGTTCTGTTCTGTGAACTTTTGTTTTGATGACTCTGGTTAGTTTTTTTGTTTTGTTTTGTTTTTTTTTTGTTTTTTTTTATTTTTATCCTTGTTGTTTTGTCCTCTAATTTGCCTGTTTATTCTTGAAAATCATAAATAAATAAAAAAAAAAAAAAAAAGAATGACTCGCTGACCTCGCTGTGTTTTTCAGATGAAGTTGATGTTGCTGGTGTTCATCTTCATCACCATTTTATCTGCTGTTTCTATGATGAACACACAATCACCGCCTTTCAAAAGTATTCATACCCCTGGACTTTTACAGAATAAAATTGGATTTACACTGACTAAGTTACACACCTAATAATTAAATGATTAGATGACTGAATAGATAACTGAAGGATGTTGGTTTCCCTGGATTAACTGTCAAAGTGAAAGTTCATCTATTAAATTGACTGAAGATGAATACATGAACTAAAGAGTGTAGTCTTTGTGAGCCTGCCTGTTTATTATTAAATTCAATATAATTTCAGATTTTTGGATCATTTTTGTCCGGGTGAACATAAAAAATGAGCTACTTTTGTTACTGGTTAAAACTACAGAAAAATAATTGTATTAATGCACAAATATGAAAATTTGAGCCAATGTTTCTATCCAATGGTAAGACTGCTGTTATGGTAGAATTTACCATTATTATATTTTATCAAATCTTTATCCGATTACTCAATTAATCGTCAGAATAAATCGATAGAATACTTGATTACTAAGATAATCTTTTACAACAACTCTAATATATATTTACACATTAGCTAGGGATATCAATTGATAATTTATAATTGGATTAAAACACGTTTGGTGTGAATTAGCCATGACTTATAAAAACAGGGACTGAGTTAATGAGTTTTAAATACTTGTCAATTTATTAAAATAGGATCTAACAGACAAAACATGGGAAGATTTCTTATATCTTTCATGCTTTTGTATTTAGCATTGTTCATGTTTTTTTATTGTTACTTCAGTCGTGAACAGTAAAATGCACGAGAAACGATCCTTTGCTATGTAAAATGTTTTGTCTACAACAGTAAAATAATTCAGGGGGGGTTTTTTGTGCTGTGAGCAGCACAACGCAGTGCAGAGTAGGAGGAGGAGAGATGAAGAGAGTGAAACCGTTTTCAAAGATGACTTTTTTAAGAAACAATACATACATACATCTGAAATGGAGAAGGAAATCACATTCAAAGTACACAAACCTATGAAATTAATCCCACATTAAAAGAGATTAACAGCATTAAAAGAATGTGAATTAATGCAGGATTAATGATTTATTTTGACAGCCCTATAAGATAAATGGTATGTAAATTCCAAGTGATTTGAATACTTTACTAAAATGTTGTCTTCATATGAAATAAATAAACCCTTTTACATCAAAGCCAGAACAACGTCACCATTAAAAGGTGACTAAAGCGGTTCAACAGCTTACATAAACCTTAACATATAGAAGCCTAATCCATAACGGCAAAACCATCTTCTTAAATGAAAGTCATTACTTTGACAAATCCACAATTAAAAGCACTAATTAATTACACGCTAAACTAATGTCGCTAATAACGGAAAGCAGGCAGGAAGAATGGAGGAACGATGATGGATCCATTTACTGCGGCTGAGAGGGGAGGAGAACAGATGGGTGTTGGTTTTGCTCGTTCTGCTGCGTCTCTCCGAAGCTCAGTTCGGTGTCCCACCCAGACCGCTAAGCTGTGCAGCAGAGGCGTGGTGTCAGCCGTCTGCCAGCCGACGGCAACAACTTTGTTTAGGGAGGTAAACGAGTCTGTTGGAGCTCCTGCAGGGCCCATCTGTTGACGTAGACTCAGTGGCAGCCACAGCAAAGATGTAAAGATCCGGCAGCACTGCTTGTTTGATTATAAAGAGCTGCAAGTGCGTGCGCATGTGTGTGTGTGTGTGTGCGCACGCTCACATCTGCATGCCATTGTTTTGAAATGCAGGATAAGTGTGTGTTTGAGAGCATTAAACATTCATCCTGGTTGTGCCCCTCATTGTATCATTGCATCGAATCCAAGACAGTTAAGCATCTGTGTTTCAAAGGCAGTAAACACAAGTTGTTCTCTGGAAAGCAAGAGCCTTTTTATTCATAAATAATGATAATTGTTATCTCAACAGAATCTAGAAGTTAAAAAGATTTTGAAGAGATTTGTTTTGTGTTGTATGTTTGTAAGAGTTACAAAGAAGGTTCCTTTTAAATTGAGGTCCAGAGAGGTGGGAAAAAATTCACCTTCTCTGATTTAAAAAATCTCTTTGTGGTAACGTCTTAAAACAATAATAATTTTAAAACGTCTTGTAGTTTTAAAATTAACGTTGTCTTCATGTTAAATTAGGCCTTACCAAATGGTCAGTTTATGTACATTTTATGACCATTAAAGGGGCAGTGCTATGTGTTTTCCAGGCTCATAGACATCAGTGACTTAAAAGAAATTTTACTTTAAAATTTAACGCCTTGAAATTGGACCTCTGTCACTTTAAAAACTCTTGCTCCTTCTGAGACTCCGCCTTCAGGAAGTTATCCCAACATGGTTCCTCTATTAATCCTTTAACAAGGTTTTTACCAGAACTGCACTGACAAGTAGCTCCTATAATGAGGTCACAGATACAGTTTCATCAGGTGTTTGCTAATCGCTGCTGGCTAGTCTGAAGGAGCTGAGTGGGTGGAGTCACGGTGAGGGCTGCTCTGTGAGGAGGAAGCTTGGAAACTCCAGCTAAGAGGAAGATGCTTCATTCTCAAAGGTGGAGCTAGGTCCACCCAGGCGCTTTGCACAGCCGAATGGTTGCCATGGAGATTAGAGGATTTCTCAACATACATGGAAGAATTAAGGCAAAACTCCAGCTATGTTTTTGAAGAGGGAATGGAACATAATGTTAGAACATGATGTAAAGCTCAAAAAAGTCAATTTTAAATCACACTACCCCTTTAAAACTTGGATATGAGAAAGTTTTGTTTTTGTTTGTTGTTTTTTTTTTATTTTGCAATACTGAATATTTGAATAAATAAATAACTATTTGGCTCGCAAATAAATTTAGAAGCACCATTTTGACGATCCCATGTTGCATTAAATATCAGAAAGTCATGACCAGTTTCTGTTCTGTAAATGTTAATGGATTATTTGCATTTTTAAAATTAGCATTTCTCATGTTCTGCAACTGGAAAAGCTCTTTTTCCTTCTCATCAGAAGGACCCAGACTGTACCGTCGTCTTCAGTTGATGCTGACCGACCAATAAGACCCTGCAAAACCCCACAGTGTGACTTGTCCTCGCCTGACTCCAGAGAAAAACACAGATCCAAGCCGGCCCGACACAAACAGGCGATGGCAATCGATGGGCAACATAAACACACAGCGGCTGTGTTCTTCCCTGCTCTTTATCTATTGCTCCAAAGCACCAGGAAGCTAAATAACCTTTTAGCAGGCCCAGGCAGGCGAGACAGATGACTCGCTTAAATGAGTCTTCTGCTGATGCCGGGCCTTAAATCAATGGAGGTGGCAGGCATTGAAATGAAGCCCCTGCAGCTCTTGCTCATGGTTTTCCTTCAGTACCGCCGGAGGAGTCGGCCGTTCCTCTTCTAGGGGATTCATGTTTTATCTCTGGTGCGCTCGTTCAGTCGTGGTTTGGCCATGAGCAAAGTTACAATCAAATCTCGCTCCGACTCGCCAGGACGGTCCTAAATATTTAAAGGTTAACACTTTCAGCTGTTTTGCAACCGCAAAATGTGAAAACTTAAATTGATTTGGATTATAGTTGTGTGCATTTTTGTCATTGAACATTTTTCTAAAGTTTGAACCAGAAGTTTGTAAACTCTGAAATAAAAAAAAACAACTTTTTTTTTCACTATCTGACTACTGAAAGTATTACATTAACAATCAATAAAATTTAAAGAGCAACACAATATTTGAACTGCAGAGAACGTTAAACAGTTGTCACCCTCAAGGTTCATAATCTTTTATCTCGCAAATTCCAAACAAAAAACCCAAAAAAAGAATGAAAGAAATGTGATAATTTAAGACTTTTTCACAGGACACATTGTGTCTGTGGGGTTTTTTTTATTATTATCGGAGAGTTTTGACTCGCTTTTTTTTTTTTTTTTTTTAGCTCTTCCCTAATTTTTGCAATAGAATTGTGTCTGCTTTCAATTACAGTCGTCTGAACTGCGTTGTTTTGTGAAACCGTGGTATGTAAATGGGCCTGTGTCTCCATCAATTTCTGTCCCGGTCAAAACAATATTTGTCCAGTTTGGTCATTTGATGTTTTGCATGCTGAGACATTCAGAAAGCCTGACCTGCTGTGTTGGGGCTTTTTATTGAGATGCAAATGCTGTCCCAGGGTTTTTTAGCTCCCAGTCAATGGTTCATTGTGTTTGCCTGACTTCTTGGGCTCTGCAAATTTATGGCGTTGTTTGTGACTCTAATAGATCCAGCAGGGCGCCGGGTGTGTGGAAGCTGTTTGTGCACATTTGATCTGAAACACTGGACAGAGTATTTGTACATTTCCCCATTTTTTTCTGTTTTTTAGCTTCATGACAAATGTCTTTACCGTGGCGATCCATCACTTTGCATGATGGCAATTTATAAAACCTAATTTGGTATCAAGAAAATAATGGGCACTCGGAGATTTGATCATTAATACTTAATGAATAATTTTCCAAATGGAGAAAGTGATGGCATGTTAATAATATGAGAGCAATTTACTTTGACAGGTGGCAAATGAGGTTCAGATAGACTGGATGGATGGATAGACAGATCTGTCTGTCTGTCTGTCTGTCTGTCTGTCTGTCTGTCTGTCTGTCTCGTAATCAATGGAAACCTAAGCCGATCTGCATTACATCATTCTAGATTTAGAAAAGCTACTGAACCTGTTTCATTAGTTGCATTTTTATTGACCAGATAATTGTGAAATTTGACATAACAAAAATAAAATAAATTTGTTTAATGGAAACGCTTCCATTTAGAAAAAACTCTTGTTTTTTTATAAATAGTTTTGGCATTTGTATGAGGTGGGGGGTTTTTTTGGCCATATTTTTTTACATCACACACAAGTCACATGTTCAACAACCAGATGTTGCCACTGGCGTAAACTACAAAGAAGAAGACGACAGGAAGTAGTTGAAGGGTTGTTTTATGATATTGACGTTTTGCGCACATTTGCAATTGAAGCACAACCAGTACTGACTTCCTCTGTCCTCCATGTTGTGTTACATTATTGCCACCCTTGCGTGGTCTTTTACTTGAATTCATCAATGGTTCTAAAGATATTACCCCTCATAATCAAACATCTGCTCTAGAAGTCACCTCATATTCATAACTCCCCTCCTCTCCTCCCACCTGCCACACTGATGCTTTGCTCTTTCTTGCTTTGAGGTTCAAATGCAAAGTGACCGAGTGACAAAACTGTCAATCAAAATGTATTTCATGACCACTGGTGAGCGCGGCGTGAAAACCTCCGCGGCTCAGCGGCCAATGTTCCATGAAGAGGCAGCAGCAGCCGGCCTGACTCGACTGTAAATAAGTTACAAGACTCTCTCTGAACTCAGGAAAATAGTCTCAATGCAGCCGTGCTGCGCCGCACTCAGAGCCACTGGTGAGCTTGTGAGTACGGACAGCCTATTTGTCAAGTCTTTCAATTACGAGCGTTTAATTGTGCGGTGTCCCCAGCCAGGAATGTGGGTTTTTAAGATGTATAAATACGTGGTAAACACCCTCATTTACCTCAGTGTTCTCAAACATAATCACCAAGCTTGGCTCCACACTCTGTGCTCTGCATGAAATTAGCTGGCTATTGATTCCTCAGACATTTCCCCACAGTTCTCAACATCACAGGGCCCTAATTGGCAAACTTACAGAGTTTCAGACAAAGTGACAGTTTTGTTTCTAATAGCTTTTTTCCCTCAGTTTAAGACAGATTGCGCAGAAACTGTGCAGTCTTTTTTTTTATTATTCTTATTTATTTTGATCACATTTTACATCGCTTGCTGTTCTTGATGTGACATTTGGTGACATTTACCGCAGGAATTTGAATGACTGAGTCTTAACATGAAAGGTCATGCCATTCATGAGCATTTGCCCACTAGAGTTGCCTTATGTCAACATTTCTGGAGTTGTGCAGGGTGCACACAGTGTTGTTCAGGCCCCTTCTGTTATGTCTGATTAATTTTTTGCCCTTTGAGCAGGGTGTAGTTGTTGTTTTCAACAGGCTATATAATCCTACAAATAGTTCTCATATAATACACTGACACTAAACTGTCACTGCATGCATGCTGGGTATGAGGGATTGCTGCAAAGTCAATGACAATGCAACGCCCCCTGCTGGTCCAGAGGATGGAATGTTTAGAAAACTATCACAGTGTTGGACTGTTTAGGTTTTGCGTTTCATTTGTGTTCATATTTTGATTATTTCCTTGTTTATGTAAGCCGAGATCTTTGCCTGTTAAATTATTTCTATTTACTTTCTCTATAGTTTCTGCCCCTTCAGTAAATACTTTGTTAAACCACCTCTTTCTACTGGGGACGCGCCGCTCCACTTTTTTTCACTTCTGATTCCGATATCTGAGGTTTGAAAAACTGTTTCTGGTTTGACTTAATTATGTGACAACTGCACCAGCGCAACACACTTAACAAGACAAATAACTTGGTCAAACATGTAAAAATAAACAGCAACAAGCCTTTCAAATGGTTCAGAAAGTGCAATTAGGAATTCTAAATATAATATAAAATAAATAAAGCATGATGTCACTCAGAGCACAAGGCATACATATATCTACTGTACAGACAGGCACCAATACCCGATCAGCTCTGATTGATTCTTACCTTCTCTGATATTTATTTTTGCAGATCTTGAGCACAATGAAGAATGAACCACTGGCTCTTGACTCCAGGGATAAAGCAAATATCTTAATGACTACTTTCATTTTGTCTACATTTTGGAACTTTGGCACCAGACGTCTGCAGAAATGTTCAAAGCCAAAATGTTGTTTGGTTTTGTTTTGTTTGACGTAAATTGCACTTTATAAAATTTGGGGTTTCTCTCGCCAGAGTAATGGGAGTTTGAAGTTTGGCAGTGACCGTAATTGGACGGGGACTGTGAGGGGACACTTCTGATGCGGCAGACAAAGACGAGGGAAGCATGGCTGAGCAGCGCCGTCTGTGGGAGCTCTTATCTAAGGAAGAATCAATGTGTGCTTCTGGCCCCGCTGAGGCCTCAGTGAGGCTCCATTAGCAGAACTAATTAAGGCTCATTTTAAAAGTTAATTTGCAGCTGCTTCGTCGCTGCTGTTTGCTTCTCCTCTTTTTCTTTCCTCTCCACATCGGCTCAGTGATGGAGTCATCGCTGTACTTGTAGTCCGTTATTAAGTGTTAGCAATCAGCATGCGCTACACCACTCAAATTACAGATTCAAATTACAGCCAGGCGGATTCATGCCATTCATCCAAAAGTTCCTAAGCTTGTCAGAAGTTGTTCTAGATTTTCCAGAGTTTAAAAAAAAAAAGTATTTTGAATATCCACATATTCATATCCAGTCAGCCAGCGTCCGCTTGTCGAAGTTTCGGTTGCAGTTTTGATGACAACACGATCCAAGGTTTCTCTGCGGTGGGATATTTCCCAGTAGCCAACGCTGCCTGATTAGATTTTCAACGAGGATGTTTGACCCAAGTTACCCAGTTCAAAGGCAGCGGCACCAAATACTGAAGAAATCCATGTAAACCCTGGATATGGAAGACATTTTCTCTCATTATTGAAGTGTTTAGCAAATAACATTAATTAGGTCGTTCTAACTGACCTGATACCAGATGTTAGTTAACTTCACAGTGGAAAAAAAAAAGTGGATGTAGCTTTTAATTCTGAGTATGCAGCTTTAGCATGTACAGATCAGATGACATGTCTGAGAGAGTCTTCATTT
Source organism: Gambusia affinis (assembly GCF_019740435.1). NCBI lineage: Eukaryota > Metazoa > Chordata > Actinopteri > Cyprinodontiformes > Poeciliidae > Gambusia > Gambusia affinis. Next base: position 28,844,154 of record NC_057871.1, on the reverse strand, counting down.
TAAACTCTTTACACACTTGAGAAACAACTTGTGAACATCTGATCTGCTAACGCATCTCCTGGTCCATTCTTTCATCCTGCACTCATTAACAAGGAAGCTTTTACTTAAAGGGGGCACTATTATGTAAAAATAAACTTTTTTGAGCTTCACATCATGTTATAATCTGGAGTGTTGCTTTGATTCTTCATGCATATCTGAGAAATCCTTTAATCTCCTGTGGCAACCGCTCAGCTGTGTAAAACAGAACGGAGCGCCACCTTAACATGCTCCGTTCATGTTAAGGAACTCACATGGAGCGTTCCTCCTCACTGTTCCCGAGCTTCTGACTCCCAGAGCAGCTGTACCACTCAGCTCCTTCAGACTAGCCAGCGGCAATTAGCAAACACCTGGTGGAACCGCACATCTGCTGAGCTCATTATAGGAGCTACTTCTCAGTGAAACGCTGGTAAGAACTTTGTTAAAGGGTAAACAGAGGAGCCACGTTGTGACGACTTCCTGAAGGCGGAGTTTCAGAAGGAGCGAGAATTTTTAAAGAGGCAAAGAACCAATTTCAAGGTGTTAAATTATAAAGTAAAATTTCTTTTAAATCATATTTGATATATACAGTATTTTTATTATAACTGAAGGTAACATAGTTACTTGATTGTGCTCTAAAATGACACCATGTGGCTGGAAAACACATGAAACCACCCCTTTCACTCCTCACCCTCAGCCCCAGGAAACCCTTCACTTGGCGCCGACTTAAAGAAGCCGACCTTAAAGCTCCGACTTAAAGAAAACAAAAATCCTCCATGTGAACAGCTCAGAATTTGTCTTTGGTCCTACAACAACTCCAGTGAAGCTCCACGCAGACTCAGCACCAGCTCACGTATTGGTTACCGCTGGTTCAGAGAACCTGTGTCTCACACACACAGCCTGTCCTCATTGGGAATCCAGAGGTACGTCCCTCCCGCCGGGCTGCCCGGGCCTGAGCTGACGCGAGGAGACAGGCTGTCCGAGGGGCTGTCGACTGGTTCGGCCCGAGGGGAACCGAACAGCAGCACTGAACATTGCAGCTGTCTTCTCCAGCAGGACGTCTGATAGGTTGGAGTGTTACACGATGCCAGAGGAAATAACAGGTTCCAGACATAGATATGACTTAAACATGGCTCAGGTTTGTATTATTTACCTTAAATGGGACCTTGTTTCCACACTTCCTCCTGGCCAAGCGGATCGAATGATTTGCTCTTCAGAACATGACTGTGCCAAACAGATTTATTTACAGCTGATGAGGATTTAAATGAAAATATTAAACATGTGGTACTTTTGTACATCACTATTGTAAAACCTATTGCTTCTGAGAAAACTTTTGTAAAACCAGAAATCAAATCCCTTCCAGTATCTCTTGTTTTAGAAATAGTTGCAGTTTCTCAAACAGAAAAATAAGTCAAACTTTAACGTGTAACTATCCTGGTAAAAACCGTCCTGTTGTTCTACGGGTCACTTCGTACAGAGAGTTTACTATCAGCTGTTGGGAGCCAGTTGCTTCCTGGAGGCCTGGACTGTGTTGAGGTTTTAAATTTTACCAAATCGATAATGATGACCATGATGTACAGTACAGACCAAAAGTTTGGACACACCTTCTAATTGAATTCAGCCGTCAATCATAATGACCGTCGGTCCTCGGTGGAATCGTGGATTTGCAGCAAACACTTTTACAAAGTAAGATTAACGTTCATATACTTTATAAGCAGGTGTAATTAGAAAGATATCAAATATCGCATTATGGAGAAGGTAGACGTCTAACCATTGGTAACCATGGAGATGATTCCTCCACATCAGGGCTCCCCAAAGTGGGCCCTTGAGGGCCGGCCTCCTGCATGTTTTAGTTCTCTCCCTGGTTTAACGCACCTGAATCAAATGATGGCTTGTTAGAAGGCCTAAGAAGAAATTTGACATGATGAAAGTGTTGTTATTACCACCAGGGAGAGAACTAAAACATGCAGGATGTCGGCCCTGGAGGACCCACTTTGGGGGCCCCTGCTCCACATCATGTATTCTAGCATGTAGGGAAAAAACTGGCTAGCATTTCATCTTTTGTACATTTTTAAGGTTTCTCCAGTTTAAGGGGAAATGATTTTAATGACATAGTGACATAAATCATGTGGTGTGAATTCAGGCAAAGTCAGGAATTTGATCAAGACTTCAGGAGGAAGAAGGTATGGGTCGGTTTCTAAGCCAGCTATTTCCAAGTTTTGTAAATATCACCATGTATGAACCCCGATCGGCTGTGTTACGTTCAGAAAAATTAGCTCAACTCAAACAAGTAGAGGCCACAAATAAACTGGCAAAACAACTTGGGAAAACAGTTTCAGTCACTGTGTTCAATATTCCTGTCCCTCACTTGTCCATCATGGTTCTTGGAATGATGAGTTGACGTAGCTGCAAAGGGTCAATAGCTCACGTAACTGTTTTACATTTGTCACTGCCATCGTTTTTAATGGCTTATTCACGTGTGATTTTAATTTCATTCCTTATTTAATGGAAACATTAAATGGCAACTGTGAAATTGTGTTTTGTTCTGTATTTTCTTGCATTAGGGGCATAAAGACAAAGATTTGTGCACATTTGTGACGGAAACGCAGCTAATGACACACCCAGCGACCCACACATAACTCTGAACTCAACACGACACTGACATATTATTATCATCATTTTTATTGTTTCTCTTTTCTGTCCCCTGAAAGTCCCAGTTAATGCAGAGCATTGCTAGTCTCGTCACAGATCTCCTTCACAAATCCTGACGACTGGCTGTTGTCTCTACGGGAGCTCTGCACGTCCCTTTATTAAAAAGTCAAGGTGAAACATCAAATTCTCAAGCGAAGGCGGGGCGGGGTGGTGAAGTTTGGATTTTAAAGCTACTTTACATCTGAAGTAGCCCAGCTCCCACTAACTGGTCTCCCATGAGAAAGCTTGAGAAGTCGGGGAAGAGTCAGACAACTATTAATGAGGCGAGGAGACAAAGGAACCCACAGTGACTGACTGACTGTTTTTAAATTTAATGTGCATCGAAATTTATGTAGCGTCTAAAACAAGAAATAAGTCATTTATTTTTGATTGTGGAAACACGGTACTATAAAAAAAGAGGCTAATTTAGCTTTAAGTTTAAGTTGAGTTTCAGTTTTAAGCAATCAGGTGGATTTTATGTCAGATGAATAATTTATTGTTTTATGCATAATAACAATCAGTGACATGGAGGGAATGCTCTACCTCAGAAATAAATGATTTGTTAGATTTCAGATGAGCTGATCACTCGGTTAATGACCAACAGTACGGTGCACTCTGCTGTTTGCTAACGTCTGGTAGACTTGAAGTGTTGAAAGTTTAAAGCGGAGGAATAAATCACGCTGAGCTGTCGGTTCAGGACCGGGGCTCTGGGGATGTTTGTCTTTATTGGCCCTGAATCATTCAGCTTCAGCGTGGCTGACCTTGATTAGACTCACTTATGGAGCCCGTTCAGCGAAGGACACTTTCAAAATACCGTCATGAAGCAAAGACATCAGCAGGTAACCATGCTGCCTGTAGTTTAATACCCTATACTCCGCTGGCCTGCCCCCATCTTTTTTTTATTCCCCGAGTTGAGATTTCTTCCCCTCTTTGCTGTCGGCACAGAGATAACTGCATCTTCCAGAGGAATATTACATTCCAATCACTAGAAAACACATTGTGAAATGAATGCAAATCACCAATGCGATAATTAGGCAGAAGTTGATGAATATGTGTGGATGTGAACTGCATAGAGACTGACTGACATGGCAGCTCTACATGCAACCTCTATGTCTGGAGAAGATGCAGCCAAGAGAAGACACTGTCTGAGTTTCCATTGACCATATAATTGCACAATTTGGCATTTCAAAAATACATTTGCTGAATGGAAACACATAAGTTTTGAAAAAACTTGTGTTTTGCTAAAAGGTCTTGGTGCTAGAATGAGATTTTTTTTTCCTTTTTTTTGTGCTGTATTGAAATTGGTCTATTTCGTAAAACTACAATGGAAACACTTTTTTCCCCATCAGACGAGTCACATGGTCAATAACTGGTTGTTGCCACTGCTGGAAGTAGTTGGAGGACCTGAGAGGTTTGGAAGGTTGACGCAACAACAGCAGATCTTTAATGTATTGTGGTGCTAAGACATTCAGTGAGTTATAAACTATCAACAGTATTTTAAAGTCTATTATCTCAGTGGAAAGACTTTAGAACTGGGCGATGTGCTCCGTCCTCCTGGTTTTAGTCAGAACACCAGCAGCAGCGTTCTGGATCAGCTGCAACAGGAAGACCTGTGAAAAGCACACAGATGAGTTTCTCTAGATCTTGCTGAGACATTAGTTCTTTAATCCTAGAAGACAGAAGGCCGACTTTGTAACTGTTTTTATGTGGCTCTGAATGTTCATGTCACAGCCCATCACTACACCCAGATTTCGGGCCTGAACTCTAGTTTCTGTTTGTAATAACTGAAGCTGTGAGCTGACCCCAGATCGTTTGTCTTCAGGTCCAAAGATAATAACTTCAGTTTTATTTCTGTTCAGCTGGAGAAAACCAAGGCTCCACACATTGATTTGCTCCAAGCATCTGTTCACTGCTTGGATGAGTTCAGAGTCACCCAGTGACATCGTAATGTAGAGCTGCGTTATCATCCGCGTAGTCATGGTAACTAATCTTACAACTACTGTAGTTGATGTAAAATGGCATGTTGAAATTTTCAAGAGTAAATACCTTTCCATCCATTTTTGTTGTTTTGCCGTTAGAAATGATTTCATATTTCTGCTATATGACCTGCTGCTGGCCTGCATGCTTGGACTTAACCTTATGTACCAGCAGGAGGATAACTAACAGCGCAGCTATGGCCGCCAGCCCATCCAATCATCCTTGCTATTGATTTATTGTGGGACGATGGCCTTTGGCTCCGAGATGCGTGCTGCCTGAACCGTGGATCAGTTTCACACGTTGCCCTGAGCTGAAGCTACACGTTGTTAATAAAGTGGGGACAGTAACTCAAACGACGCCTTTGTTTTTGTCTGAGCTCAGTCAACATGCTTGATGAGACGCAGGCTGTGATTTGATTTTATGTTTACATGAACATTTTCAGGGGTTAGAGTTTATTTACGATGTAAATTGAAATACGTCGTTGAAAGACACAAGTATATTAAAATGCTGTTTTAGTAGATTCATATTCTGCGTAGCCTCTGATTAATGACTAGTGTTTTAATTGAAATATGTTTCAATTATCCGAGCTGATGGAACGCAGATCTAATGCTCAGCTGAACCACAGCGGATCTGTTCTTGAGGGGAAACTGAATCATCTCCTGATCGTGTTTTATGACAGCGGGTATTCACTAATTCACTTTGTTGGAGCAAAATGCTTTATGCTACTGCCCTTTTCCCCCCCAATGGAACAAAAAGTGTGTTTGCAGTGCTCAGGTGTTCATGTGGATGAAAGTGGCATCCAAGCTTGGAGGCTTCTTGATACTGAGACAGGGGCCAAAAATCGGCCCTAGTGGGCCACCGTCATTATTTATGATATGTGAAAATACATGCCATACCAGAGGATGTACTATATGAGCAGTCTTGTTGCAGAAGTTAAAATAAAACACAGCAACCTACAAAGAAGAAAGTACATATGTTGTAAATAAATGGATGTGGTCAGTGTTTGTAGTGTGTAAAAATACTGTTAAAAAAAGTCAAATGTAAAGTAAAAGTAATTATGTCATACAATTATTGGATTCATAGATCCATCAGATTTTTATTGTACAGAAATGACAAAGAATAAAACTGGTTCTAAACCGAATCCATGCATTTTCATCAAACTTAGAATTCAAAGTGTTTTAAAACCACTTTTATTAACTTTAAGTCCCACGGTGTTAATATCGACATGAAAAAATAACATTGAAAAAACGCTATTTTCATTTCAGTTTTTAAAACACTAAACTTTGCACATGACTTTATGCTTTTTGTCAGATTATGCAATTTGTAAATATTAAATTGGACATCATCATCATGTTACTCAGTATTTGAGCAGACATTTTTTCAAATACTCTTGTATTGTTGAGTAATTTCTTGGATGGATGCTTCTTAAGTGTGAAAATTGAACATAATTTTTCTGCATTCTGCCCATTTCCTCCTGGTTTTAGTTCATTCCTTGAGATCTATTTCATAGTTAATTGTTGTTTTCCTCCTCCTGAATATTTATTTCCTTTAGGGGTTTTTTTCCCCATCATGATCTACTGTTTTTACTTTAGTTCAGATCTCGTCATATAGAGTTCTACAGATTTTCAGCAGACGGCTAACCAGAGGCTGCAGTGGTTCCAGTTCAACAGGGAAACCCATTTAGATGTCACCGGTTGCACTCGAGTCATTTTAATACGGATGATGCTGGGGAATATTGCCAGCATAAAGTCATGATACTTGAAACATGACCGCGGCGCTGTGCAGTGGGGTAAACACCGACCAGGCGGCAGGGTGACAGGTGAGGCGAGCGCAGCCTCACAGGTTGGTTATCATCAGCCGGTGGAGTGGAGCTCTGCAGGGCGCTGCAGGTGGAGGTCAGGCTGCAGGCCTCCTCATCAGCATCCTGTCCCCTCCACTGTACTCCGGCACCCAAACCGGGGAGGAAACTGTCTGAGCTTGGTGGAGGGAAACAGAGGGGAGAGAAAGAGACTTTTTCTGTTGTCACCGAAGAATTGAAAGCAGACATCTGTAGCAGAGTTTTACACGGATTTAAAGTGCAGTTTGGGAAAGAAACTGAAACTGTCAGCATTTTTCTGAAATGGACAGATTTTTCAGCAGGCTGCATCATGGTTGTAAGACTGTTGAGATAATACTATTTTTAATGAAACATAAATGTTCATTTTGTGAGGTGGTATTACATGAAAATGTCAATTTCATGTAATACCACCTCCTATAAAGGGGCAGTGTTATGTAAAATGTACTTTTTCTTAGCTTTACATCTTGTTATAATGTTATTCCCTCATCAGAAATATACCTAGCATGTTCCCTTGATTCTTCCATTCATGTTTCCTGGAAATCCTTTAACCTCCTACGGCAACCATTCAGCTATGGAAAACGCCTGGGTGGACCTAGCCCCTCCTTCAAGAAGAAGCTCCTCCTCTGAGCTAAAGTTTCCAAGATTCCACTTCACGGAGCATCTCTCTCTCTCAGGACTCAGGTGGGGAAGGAAGTTAATAGAGGAGCCATGTTCTGATGACTTCCTGAAGTCAGAGGTTCAGAAAGAGCAGGAGATTTTAAAGGGACAGAGACCCAAATTCAAGGTCACAAAGTCACAATTCTTTTAAGTCACATTTGATGTATACAACATTTTTAGAACATTTGAAGTTAACATAATTACTTTATTATGCTGTAAATAGGCAGTGTGTGCCTGAAAAACACACAATACCACCCCTTCAAAACACATTTTCATCAAACTTAGGCCAGGCCTAAAATGTTGTAGAGGCACAGGCAAAGAAACAGAACAACAACTAACCACAACATGAAACCAAAAACATTTGTCTAAATATATAAAAAACAGAACTTCATGACTAAGACTTTTATTTATTAATGAGGATATTTATGTGCTGTCTGAACAAAGCTTTTATTGGAGCCATTTGATTTATATACCCTATATAAATATCATAGTTTGTATTTCTCCCCTGATGACAGCAGTCAGGCCCGTCAGGCAGCAGACAGACGTCTCCACAGGTGATGCAGGGTGTTTAATTTTGCTCGGGTTGGGTGGCGAGCGCCCGGTTTCTAACTCCTGATCTCTGGTGTTGTTGACGTTGTCGGACATCAGATTAATCAGCACAGCACGCTGTGGAAACAATCAGCTGCAGCTGCAGCGGTGGAGAGTGATGTGGCTTGGCTTCCACGCGCCACCATTAACTTCCCCACTTTCCGCCGCCGTTCTTTCTCACATTTCTCTCCTAGGCTGCCAGTTAGTTCACTTAATTCTGAGCTGCAATCAAAAACAGCTTTCTGCAAGGTCAGCTTCACAGAAAATGTCTTTGAGAAGTTCCCCAGACAATTTCGCTGCAGTATGAGAGTACTTTTCACTGTTATCTTCTAGTAGAGGAGGTGGAAGAAGGAAGTCATGCAATATCAGTCTCCAATATGTTTAGCTGAGAGTAAGAAATAGCCTGGCTTGTAATTGCTTTGGGACAAGCAAGGATGGTTCTCCTGGCAGTGGGAGATTTTCAACCACGAGGGCAAGAAGGCAGATAAGAGGAAGAGAGAAAGAAAAAGAGAGAGAGATTTTCAGATTTTTTTAAAACACTCTGCAGACTAAATAGAGGTATTATTCTCCCAAGAGTTTGCAACAAAACAAAGACCCCACAGTTTAAATAAAAAGTTTTAGGGAGGAGATATTGGATTGCCAAACGAGAAGAAGTTTAGATGCTGTTCACTTCTTTGTCTGAAAATCTTTTACAACCTTTCTCAGCCTGAGCCGAGTTGGACAAGAACCCTCGGAGGAACCGTGTTGCTGTGTTTCAGCTTTCAATCAACATCTTTTGTCCTGCTGGGTTCAGTGCATTTTCCAATCACTTCTTCACAAAATCGAACCCACCAAAATAAGAGACAAAAACACTGACAGAAGCCAACTGGCTGCGTTTCCATTACAAAAGTGTGTAAAACATTGTTGATGTTTCGCTAATGTCGAAAAAACACAATTTCACAATTCCAGTGTTTCCAAATTACACGTGAATAAGTTTGTTCATGCAATAAGTTATTAAAAAAAACTTATTGCAGTATGAGAGTACTGCAATAAGTAAGTAGTACTTATTGTTCCTCAGCCTGTCGTCTTCTTGGTGGTTTCTGCCAGTGGCAACATCCTGTTGTTAATCATGTGACTGGTGAGATATGAAAAAACAGTTTCCTTTGCAGTTTTGTAAGATAAACTAATTTTGATACGGTCAAAAAAAAAAACTATCGCCAAAACATTCGTCAAAAAATTAGTTTTTCCAATACTATTGCATTTCCATTAAATAAATTTATTTTCAAAATGTGAAGTTTAAAAATACATTATTGATCCCAAAGAAAAATGTAATGGTTTTGTTACTGTCTGAACAAAGGTTTTATTGGAGCCATTTGATATCCCACATTTATTTTGTAACTAAATTACTTCCAGGTTTTTCAATAATTATTGCAGAAGGTGATCTCCTGTAGTGATCAATAATTTCATGTTTCCTTTGAAATCTACAATCTTTGTTTTGTTCACTTTCAAGATGAGATGGTATTTAGAAGTATTCTCTTATGGGTTTTTTTTGGCACATTTCAACATTTCATTCTTCAAAGTAAGTTAAATATCAGATGAAGACAAGCTGAGAAAACACTAAAACTAACTGAAATCATTGTCAGCCATTTTATATCAGATCTGGCTTCAACACGTTGGAATGACACAAAATGTTTTATGAACTGTGATGCTGGTGGAACCAGCTGCACGTTGTCTGGGAAAAAAACAAAAACAAACCATCATCCTCCTGCCACTTCCTGTTGTTTTCTTCTTTGCGGTTTTCACCAGTAGTAACATCCAGCTGTTGATCAAGTGACTCGTGATGTGAAAAAAAATGTTTCCAGTGAAGTTTTATGAAGTGAATCTGTTTTGATGCTGCAGAAAAACCGCCTCAACCTAACGCTAAAACTAGGATGAGTTTTGTTTTTTAAGACTGCTGTGTTTCAGTTTGTGTGATTTGATGGTTAATGGAAAGGACACAGAGAGTCTATTTAAGCAAGAACCCACTGCATCTTCTCCTTGCTGGCGTTTAAGTAAAAGATCTAAAACAGACTCCAACTCTGATTTTTTTCTCTCTTGGTTATTTTTCCTAAACTTTTTCCTAACATTGCAGGTAAAATAACCGCTGGAAGCCCGTATTTGTTACCAAAAATGGGACAAGCATTTATGTTTACACAGAAATTTCTCTTTTAATAAATCAAGTTATGATTTTATAACCTACAAAAAATATATAAAAACGGCAAAAAACTGAAGAAATCCAAAAAGAGGCACGTATACTTTCTCACAGCTCTCTCTTCTTTTTTTTTTTTTTGATCAGATGCTCAAATGTTGTACTTGCAATTTACTGTAATCATATTTTAATTAAAGGAACAAAGACTGTTTGTGATATTGTCTGTTAATAGAGAATATTACCCTGGAGAAAACATTTAATCGCCCCCATCCTGAATGGAGAAAATCTTCTCCTCTTTGTCAGTTTTCCCTGCATGTCCTAATGAGATACAACCAGCTTATTAAAGTGAACAAGGCCGCCTGGAGCCACCAAACACCACATCATTTTCCTCCAGCAGGAATGTGTGGGGAGGATCTGCATCGTATCGTTCTCTGGTTTTCACGCTGCAGCCAAACGTCGCGAACGCTTTCCTGTTGCTCTGCTCCAGCAAGTCATAGCAAATGTGCACAAACACAGGAGCTGCTTAGGTTTCTCTGGCTCCCCCGTTCACTGCGTTATTTCCCCAAACACACATTTTCCAGTTGAGCAGTTAATTGAATTCTGTGCTGGATGTAAAGTAGAGGGTGCTTAGATACAACTGCCTGCTCACACAGTATGGAGTAGTGGGGGTGAGGGGGGTCATCTGCCAGATCCAGCCTCAGATCGAGAAGGCAGTGGTGCACAGACACACCCACAGAGTAACTGATGGGCAAAACCTGCTGCTGGGCATCAAGGTTCGATCCAAACACTCGACTGTAACCCAGGGAAACACCCAGGAGTTACAATCCAACGAACTGGAGGCATGCAGGACGAGGCTCTGTATTTTGAATATGCAGCGTGGTCATGTTTTGTTCGGAGTTGCAAGAAAAATTTAGTTTTTTTTTTTTATTTTAAAGAGGCAGTATTATGCATTTTCAAGGCACATAGTCCCATTTTATAGCAGAATCAAGTTACTTCAGTTGTTATAAAAATACTGTATATATCAAAAATGACTTAAAAGAAATTTTACTTCATCATTTATCACCTTGAAATTGGGCAAATTTCAATGTAAGTCTTAAATTTTCCCACTTTCTGACTTTTTTTAAACAAAGTTGTAATTCTAGTTCACCACAAAGAAGAAGACAATGTTTTGTGTTTTCCAGCCACTTAGTGTCATTTTATAGCACAATCAGCTAAAATATACAGCCCATATCCTGAATGGAGTAAATCTTCTCTTCTTCTTCTTCCCTGCATCTCTTTATGCCTTAAAATTGGACAATTTCAAGGTGCAGTTTGGCACCTTGAAATTGGGCCTCTGTGTCTTTAAAAACTCCTGTTCTTTCTGAAACTCCACCTTCAGGAAATCATCACAAAATGGTTCCTCTATTAACTTTGTAACAACCTTTTTACCAGCTTTGAAGTGAGAAGTAGCTCCTCTAATGAGCTCAACAGATGCTCAGTTCCACCAGGTGTTTGCTAATTCCTGCTGGCTAGTCTGAAGGAGCTGAGTGGGGGGAGGTGCAAGGGAGAAGGGCGCTTCATCCTCAAAGGTGAAGGTCCCCCTGTGAGTTTTACACAGCTGAATGGTTGCCGTGGGAGATTAAAGGATTTGCATTAAAGAATCAGGGCTAAACTCCAGGTCTGCTTTTGGTGACTTTATAACATGATGTACAGCTCAAAGTTTGTTTGTTTTTTACAAAATGCTGCCCATTTTAAATAAATATCTGACTTGCCTTGATAGCCTCTCAAAGCTGTGTTTTGTTTCACACAGCAACGCCTTCCTCGTGTAATTACTCTTCTTAAACGTTCCTCTATTTTTATCTCATGGTCTTTATTCCATCTCAAAGGCGGAGCTAAAATGTGATAAGCCCTCAAAAGAGTCGGCCGGTCTGCGTCGCAGCGCTGCAGCCCACCTGACCTTTGTGATAGCTTTGATAGCGTCTGTAAAAATAGCGCTGGCTGTCCGCCTCTTCCCCCTCGCTCCTCACAACGGGCCACTGTCAGTGTGTCACACCTGCTGCCGAGAGACTGTTACATAACCGCCGCCGCTCACGCAGCAGATCAGCGTTTTCCTCCGGCTTCACGCTCCGTGTGTCTCCAAAGGCTTCCACATGGCAGCAGCAGCCAGACCTGAAGGATGCTGAAGGTCGACACGGCCATCAAAAGGGACAAAACGGGCTTCCTTTGGATGGATGTGTGTGTGTGTGTGTGTGTGTGTGTGTGTTCTCAATGATTGTGGGACTTACCAAAAAGACAATAATCTAGAAAATAAATACAAATATAAAAGGGAACACAACATGAACTAAACATTAAAAATGAACTAAAATGGCAACAATTAGGAAATAGGAAAATCACACAAAACCCAAACACACATGAAGTAGTTCCTTTCTTCTTTATTTTGTGTTTCAACCACTTACTTCACACAAATGTCTCGTATTTTAGGACGAATTGTGGCCGCTTATCAAAAAAAAAAAAAAAGGCCGTTTGTGCTGCAGCTGAAATGAAACCTCAGGCTGATGACAGAGAGTGAAGAGCTGCAGTGAGAAGCACAAACTAGCAATTTATCTGTCCAATGAGGTGTTTTAGGCAACAATGGAGAGAACTGTGATTATTTCAAATGAGCTTATTTATTGCTGTCATCCATCAGCACTGAAAAGCTACGTTTAAACCTTTTTTTTTCTACATGATCCCTAAAACAGATGGCGCTGAAGCAACACCAAATATTTTTTAGGCTCAGTGAAGAGGACAGAAGGCTCTGCATCAAAGTCAGTTATTGCTTGAATCATGAATTCCGTATTTTTTCAGTCAGAATGTTATTTTGTTTTTTTAATAATGATTAAAAATAATTGCCTTTCCCATATTTCACTTGATGAACTTGATCATTGTTTGGCTTGTTTTCATGCAGTGGTATTTCAGCTGCCTTGGACTGAAGGAATCGTTAGCTCTTTTAATTACAAATGTGCACAAATCGTTGTCTCTCCTACCACTTCCTGTCGCCTTCTGTCATTTCTGCCTGTATTAACGTCTGGCTGTTGTGTGAAACAGAAGAAAAAAATGTTTCGATTTTTGAAAACTATATCCATTTTGAGTGTTCCACTGTTCGCCATCCAGGGAAACACTTTTCCCCCAAAGGAAATCTCTCTAGTTTTGATAGAGCAGAGAGAGAAAACAGTCACCAGGCATGGGGAAAGAGTTTGAAATAAAACGGTTACTGGATTCTGTGTTGGTTTGTCTCGATTCATTTGGTGGCGACACAGATAGAGAATTGTACCGTGTAAACTCTTGCACCAAATGTGAGATGGATTTCTTTGTCCTCTGAGCAACGGCCTCCTCATTGTCCTTCCATCGACAACATCTCCCACTGACATTAGCTTCTCTTTTTATCAAAACTCATTGTTCAGATTGCAGATCAATTCTGAACAAAAAACACTTCCTGAGTAACAACAGTATTATGTCTTTTGTAAGAGTTTTTATTTTGTATCTGTTGTGTATCAGACCACGAGTCTGTTGAAATAAAGCTATCAACAATGTGATCGTGTTTTTTCTGCAATGGTCGGCCATTTGTAGGGATTTAAATCATTTGAATCAATTCCCAATTCCTGGCTCAGGATCAGCTACCAGGAAAATGGAGTGAGAAACCTAAACAACAACAACGAGCCGCTGACCAGAAACCGCATGTTATCAATTCTGGCCAAGCTCCTTTCAATAAGCTAGTTGTTTTAACAGCTTGTTGAAAGCTGATAAAACAACTTTCAGTTGTTATAACAGCTTTTCTCCATTTGTTAATTTCTTAGATGCTTCTCTGAACGTTGCTCTCCTCTCAGTTTAGTCAGATAACCATGTTTCAGTATTAATTTGTACCAAACTCTACCCACTTTCAGATGATTTATTGAAATGGGCTCCTTGATATTTTCTTGCTGTAATAAATTTGAGAAATAATCTCTCGTTTCCATTTTTAATTTAGTGACAGAAACATCAAATGATATGTTAAAAAGCTGCAGAAGTATGAAGACTATCACAAATTTGACATTTTGAAAATAAATTTGCTTCATGGAAACGCGCCAGGTTAGAAAAAAACAAATTTTTCGCTAGAAAGATTTTGCTCTAGGATGAGTTGTTGGTGGGGTTTTTTTCCCCTCATTTTTCACATCACTCCAGTCACATGATCAACAACTGGCTCTGGCTACCGGCTGACACAAACCGCAAAGAAGACGACAGAAAGTAGTGGGAGGACGATGGCACAACGTCGTTTTTTAACGACTTATCGCGTGAACAAACGTATTCACGTGTGATTTTAATTTTGTTTCTTATTTAATGGAAACACCACATCTTCAAAATTCTGTTTTTTTGGCATTAGCAGACTATTGCTGAATAAGTTTTGGGCACATTTATAATGGAAACGCAGATAAAATGACCCTTTATTTTTTAGCACTGACAAAATAATAGTCACAAAAACTAAATAGATTGTTCATAACGTGTTTCATGCAGTCCTTTTAAAATTACACTGCCACTAAAATCAACACCAATCAAAGATTTAATTATGTGGATGGTAGTTTTGAAATTTTGAGTGAAAATTTAAAGTCTGAGATAATTGGCTTCACGAAGACGTTCTCTTCAGTGGAGTCGTCTGGCATGTGAAGCAGAAAGAAAGACATTGACATTGATGTTACTCTTACGCTACTTTGACTTCATAATCTTCACAGCAAATTGGTTTGGGGACATTGAGTCTTTTGTCTCATGTTAATGACTGATCAAATCATTTAAGCAAAATCATTTTTGCTAATCACATTCATTCTCTATTCGCTCCAGCCTTGTCTCACAAATAATTAGCGAAGAGCTGTGGAATCACTGGTGCAATCTTGTCTCTGTGTGAATGTGAGTCTGGGAACGTCTGAATGTGTGCTGCCTCATGCACATCTGCAAAAAACAGGATTTTTAATGATGGTTGTAGAACATAGACTTTGTTGTCATCAAAAATTTACAAATTGAAAGGAATTTTGTCGTAAGGCTCCAAAACTAAATAAATATTTATATATAAAAATATACTTTTACATAGAAGTATCAATATAAATATATATAATAAAAGATTAAAGTAATGGCAGTTCAGTACCTTTTCCCAGAGGGCATTGGGGAGAACAGACCATGGTGAGGACAGAAGGGGTCTTTTAGAACGTCAGAACTACAGAGAACTACACTGGATACAGACAAGATGGCAGAAGGTCAAAGGAATCATGAAACTGGATGCTCCTAAACTGACAATAACTTTGGACTGTCAAAATAAGAGCAGCACATGCCCTACAAAATTAAAGCCTTCACATTTTTCAGAGCAGATAATTGCTGATTTGGACATTATATAACAGGTTTAATCCAACTACTGTTTAAGCTTTCAGTAAGCTTAAAATTAAGCTTACTGAAAATTTTTAAATAAAAGCCTCAATATTCCCTGCCTTAGGCAGTGAACTAATATTAGTCTTTTTCCTAAAATAAGCATTTTAGCTATTTTTCATGTATAAGCTGTGTTTAGTATACAGAATGGAGGAAGTCAACGTAAGACAACATGCTAGTGACGGCATACATGCTAACATTAGCATTTTAGCTCATTTCACCTTTTACACTAATTTTAGCATACTGAATGGAGTAAGTCCATGTAAGTCAACATACTTGTGATTCTCCATGCTATTTAGTAAATATTTGCTAAACTTAGCATTGATGCTAATTTTTAGCATCAGAACGCTGGGTTCAAACCAGCGGGCAAACTTTGGCCCCATTTAAATTTCTTCAGAAATTTTCTAGTTTTTCTTTTTGTATGAACATTGTGTTAGTTTACCTCAAGAAATATACCTGAAAAGTACATGAATGGATGTTTGAATGCTTTTGTAAAGTCTGTTTTGTATGAACACAGCACCACTAAACAGGGTTTTTCTATAAGCCGCGTCTAACCGAGTCTTCCATGATCAACTGTACCTGGACAATAAAAACTACAAATCAGAAGCTGGTGGATCAGCTCTGGTGTCAATGGGACTATTTGACAGCTGTGGTGTAAATGAGATTCCTCCGACATGCATGGTGTCACTCGGCTGCATCTCTAATTGGACGTGTCTGTCAATCACCGCGGGGTTTGTTAGCAACACGGTGACGACCCAGATTAGGAGCAACGTCTCCGGAGATTTGCCGATCTGCCGGTCAAATAAACAAAGCAGCTGCTAAGTCGGCTGATTTCGTCATGTGTCAAGATAGAGAGCTGCAGAATCGCTGCCAGTAAGCACAGTTCCCAACAACACTGTTAATTATCTTTGATGCAGAATAAAATGTCGTTGCTACTACAGTTAACGTGGCTGGTTTTAGATATACATGATATAAAGAGTAAGTTAGAACATTTACAGAGAAACATTAAAATCATTCATGTTTGCTGACAATCACTTATGAATGTTGCTCTGGTTACATGACACGTCTGTTGCTCTGGTTAGCGTAATGCTAACACTGCTTTGGATAAATGTTTCTAAGATGTCATATTTAAAATTGTTATTGATTATAATACTCCTGTTTTTAAGCTTCTGCTGCTACATTTATAATGTTAATATTTGCTTGGTATGCCGTTTGGCGTTCTGATGTGTACAAGGAAGAGCTGAACTCCTGTTTGCTAACTCAGATCTATGAATTCTCATCTATGTACATACAATTTTGTAAATGTTCTGAATTTAGCAAAATGCCAATTTTGTAGCTGGATCCAGTAACTATATATAATGCAGCCCGTTATAGCAGACTGGTGGACCTTTCTAATAGTAACAGGCAGCGTGTTCCAGCTCTTACATCCTTTATGGATGGAACGTTCTGTGAGAATGAAGACCCTCTAGTTATACTGCGACTCACTGATCACAGTTTGCAGATTTCGCTCTCAGATTTTTGCAGACAGTCACTATTCTGCAGATAAATCCTGGATGATTGATCGGTGTTGTGGTTCCACCAGAATCAGGGTCAGTCCATCAGATTTATGGGTTCATTTTATGTTAGTAGCTGTTATTATTTCATCCTTCTGCAGTGTGTTTGTACTCATTTTAGGTGAGAAGACCTCTCCTGCCTGGTGTCAGTTTGTAGGCAGTCATACATTAGTTTGTAGTTTTCACAGGTTTGATTCAGTTAGCTCTACTGAACATACTGCACGTTATGCAAGTCACTGAACAGACGTTTTCCTTTTAGCTATTTTAATCCTTCATGTTATTTTGCTGTGTGTTGGTTAACAGGAAAACACAAAAGGTGATTGATTTATATTTTCTTTCTGCAGAAGGAGAATGATATTAATTGGTGCCTGCAATGTTAAAATAAAATAAAAAAATCTTAAACTAATGGAGCCTAGGTGAAAATTCAAGCTGGGAGTCAACACACAGCTGATCCATGTCATCTACTCACCACGCCCCCGCTGTAGCCAATCAGGACCGGTGTGCCGCTCCAGCCAATCGTCGTTCACGGATCCCTTCAAAAGGACAACCTACCTCGGATCTACCTGTTCATCAGCCGCGCTTCGACCCGCCTCCTCCCCATCTCCACCTTCGTCCCGACGGACTCCTTCCTGGCTCCCTCTGCGCTCCTTCACCTCAAGGCTCCGCTCTGCCACCAGTACTCGGACCCGGGTGAAGACCACCCTGAGCTTCACCGGAACCGATCACCTGCCCTTGGTGATCCTCAGCTCACAGGTCTTCTGCCGGGTTCGAGCGCCAAAGAATTTGTACCATTAAATCTAATAACTGATATTTGTCTCTGTGTGAGTCTGTCCAGATTGAATTAGCATTACATCAATGTCAGTTTCTGGACATACTGTCGGTTTTCCAAAGAGTTGTCTGCGTTTGTTTTAGGGAATCACCGATGTGTTCACATGTTTCGGCGCTGAGGACGGTTTTAAAGCCAGCTGTTATCTGTGTGCTCTGCCAGGAGTGCTGCCATCCAAGCAGCTACAGTCAGGAAGCTGCAGACGATAAAATCCCTCCAGCTCCTGAGCAAGACTTCTCTACACGGCTGATTGCACCTCTTATCTTTTATTTATCACTCAGAGTTGCGGTGCAGCTGTAGCTTACAAAGCTCACACGTCAGAACAAGAATAAGGGCAGAGAAAGCTGCGTCTGTTAGGTTTTATTACAGAATACAAAATACAGTTGAATCCAAAGGTTTACATATTAAACAGATTAAAAACACACTTACATGCATAAGCTGTGTATGAAAACCAAGTCATAAAGTTTAAAAGATGCTGAGCAAAGTTATGTAAACTTCTGAAATCGAGGAAAGTTTTAAACAAATCTCTAAAAAATGTAATTCAGTTTTCTGGCTTTCAGCAAATAAAAACACTTTCTGGTGACTCTGACTCACCTAAAACAAGAGAAGTTTGGTCTGATTTACATCTTTATTAA
Source organism: Gambusia affinis (assembly GCF_019740435.1). NCBI lineage: Eukaryota > Metazoa > Chordata > Actinopteri > Cyprinodontiformes > Poeciliidae > Gambusia > Gambusia affinis. The sequence continues at coordinate 28,825,805 of NC_057871.1, read as the reverse complement.
AAGTGTTTTTTGTTGTTGTTTGTTTTTTACTGATCTGATGTAATCTGAAATGTTGCACACCAGAAAATCATCACAACTAACAGAAATTAGGTAATTTTTTCAATAATATTCAAATTTAGGGGCTGCACAGTGGAGCAGTTGGTAGAGCTGTTGCCTTGCAGCAAGAAGGTCCTGGGTTCGATTCCCGGCCCGGGGTCTTTCTGCATGTAGTTTGCATGTTCTCCCTGTGCATGGTGGGTTCTCTCTGGGTTCTCCGGCTTCCTCCCACAGTCCAAAAACATGACTGTCAGGTTAATTGGTCTCTCTAAATTCTCCCTAGGTGTGAGTGTGTGTGTGAATGGTTGTTTGTCTTGTATGTCTCTGTGTTGCCCTGCGACAGACTGGCGACCTGTCCAGGGTGACCCCGCCTCTCGCCTGGAACACAGCTGGAGAGGAACCAGCAACCCTCCTGACCCCATTAGGGACAAGAACAGAAAATGGATGGATGGATATTCAAATTTATCGAATGTCACTGCAGGTCCAGTCCAGTGAATAGCAGTATGAATAAGTTCATAATTATTAATATAAACATTAGGATTGAGATGATAAATAAATTCATTCCATTAGACACCTTTTTAATTAAAATCTAACTGAAGAAAAAATGTTGAAGTTTAGACAGCGAATATGTAAACTTCAACATTAACAAAAACATAAAATGTTCAGACAGTTATATTGTTTTTATACAGATTACAATACTGAATTTAACAACAACTCATTTCTATCAGATATCAAATAGTCTGATCTTGTTTCCGCGTTCATCAGGAAATAAACCGTGATGTGATGATTCTCCTGCTTGCCCTGGCAGCTGGTCCATTAGCAGGTAACCATGCATATGTTTTTGTTAATGATAAAGCATTATTTTCATGAAACAAAATGGACTTCTTTGACTCTGAAAGTCTTAATGTCGGCAGAGACCTTTCATCTTGTTTCACTCAGTGTCCGAAATCCATTCAGGAGGCGACTTTGATGCCCAAACTGTGACTTTGTGTCAAATAATTTTGACTGAAAGAGGAGCAGAGTGAGGTATTATGTACCAAAGGTTTTAGACAAAACATTATAAGAAATGCAGAATGTGCTAATGTCACAACACTCTTAATAGTTATTAGTTAATAGTTGTTTTATACATTCGTCTACACCTTATTTATTATTACTATTGCCTCAGTAAAGGCAATAAAATCATTTAAAACATATATATATGTAGATGTGTGTGTGTGTGTGTGTGTGTGTATCAACAGCTGAAGGTTCTTGGTTGTGCTGTAATATCACATTATGTGCCTGGAAAATGCATAATTCTGCCTCTTAAAGACTTGAAGTTTCATTTACCTTTTTCTCAGCCCGTTTTCATCCTCTGGTCTTAACTTTCACACTTGTACTGCAAGTTAAAACAGTCCAACAGGTTAGTCAGAGCGTCAAAAAAAAAAAGTTATCTCATGTTGTAGCCGACTGAGGTTTCTGTTTTTTGTTTGTAACTAAAGGTCATTTTTTCTTTTTTGTGTTAGTAAAAGGAAGACCCTGAGGAGGAAGAGACAGAGTCCCACATCTATTGATGTTTTTTTACTCCACTTGAACACCATTAATCTCATTTAACAAGAAATAACGATGTGTTTGCTGCTTAATTGTTTGCAGTTTCAGAGGCTCTGTTCCTCAGTGGAAATTAGCCGAGCTCGGTTCCCGAGGCACAGCTGGAGAACACCTTCAGTGGCTTGTTTTCCACTAACAAGGATGCCATAGCTCAGATAACAACCCATGCATCACCGTCTTGTGTGACTCACTCAGGGACACCCACAGCAAGCGTTGCCAGGGAGAAAATGTCAGCCGTGTAATTGTCACTAAAGAAGAAGAAGAAAAAATAAGTTTAATTTGTGGCCAAAAAAAAAAAAAAAAAAAGTTCCACAGCCAGATGCATATCTTTAAATTTTGTTTCCTTCGAAGCGTCTCTCAGGGGCTGGGCACATGGCGGCCGCCAAACATTCATCTTGTCACGTTTGCTCATTATGGGAGAGCTGCACACCAGCTGGGACAGGATTCATGCTTCCACTGAAAACTATACCAACTCAGCAGCCGTTCCCTCTTCAATCACACCAAACACGCGATGAGCTGTTTCTCACAAATGAAAAAGGAAAAAATAGAAATAACGGAGCAAGAGACAAACAGGAAGAGGAAAAGAAACAAAAGCCCGGAGCAGTCTGTCAGGTGAATAAATTACACAATCATGGGAAACATTTTCTTTTCAGGCCCTGGAGGTCTGAATCACCCTTTTGTCTCCGTTATGATGGAAGACAGAGCAGACCTGTTGTTCATATTCATTTCATTTCTTTACACTGAAGAGTTGAGCAGAGGTTTCCTAAAAACCCAGCAGGTCGTATAAAAATGATTTCAGTTTCCTCATTTTGAGCTACTTCGTTTTATAGCACATACACAAATACAAGGTCGTAGATGAAACCTCTGAGTGTGCTGGTCTGTTGTGTCCTGTTTGTTTTTGTGATATATGAAATAGTATACAGCATACCGCTTACTGATTTCTATTTTTTGTTTCGCTTTTTGCTCTAGTGTCATATATCAGAAAATAAATGTAACTATCATAGAAAGGTCATGTAAATAAACACAAAAGCAGTTTGTAAATGATCTCATCGACAGAAAATATCTTAATAGCATAAATCTTGTTGCCCCTCTTGTTCAAACAAAAGTCACCCACTTTTTTTATTCTTATTAGAAAATGTTGGTTCTGCAGTTTTTGACTCTGTTGACCATGAGGTCTTGGTCCAGTTCTGGACCGGTTGAAGAACAGGAACTTCTTGGTTCCTGCTGATTGGAACAGACTGAAGTCAGATGTGGGATTCCCCCTGGTTCAATCCTGGGACCCCTCTTGTTTAATATCTTCATGCTAGTGCTAACTCAGATAATAACAAATAATAAGATCAGTTACCATAACTACACAGACAGCCCTATACAATGATGTTACCAGAAGCCTCCGAAACAAGACAAATTAATAGAAACGGGATTTAAAATGAAATATTTAGCAGCAGTTTTCATAAGGAATAACGCAGACATAAATGTATTTCCTAACTAGTGTTATGCATTTATTGAGAAAAAGTGAACATCTAATCAGATTATGCCCTTAATCTCTATCATTTCACCATTAAGAACGTCCCATTTATCCTCCACTTTTGAAAACTGGTATTTTCTTGATAAACAATCTCACATCAAAATGTTGCCTCCATCACAACAAGCTTTCACAAAGAAGAAACTAAATGAAACTTCCTTTTTGTATTGTGAAACATTTTTCTTTCACTTCCACTGACTGTGGTGTTTTAGACAGCATGCAGAGGGAAAACCATTCATCTCTGCTAAAACATTCAACCAGTATGATGCCTGTGCTGTACCAGATTTAATTATCTTGAGTGAACATAATCTAATTACACAAGGATCTTTGTGTGAGTTTTAGTTTTATATTGATCTTGTTGTATCTATTTGTCTGGAAAGGATTTAATATAAGCATAAAAAAGGTGTACATGCAAAAGGTGCTGCAATATATTTTTTTGTGTTTTCATATCAAGATGTCTTTTTGTTTTACATTTTGTAACGAAGTAAAATGTAAAAATATTGGTGTTGCCTCATTTCCTAGATTATTCAATTAACATCTTTAGTGACACAAAAAAGTCTGTTGTTCATTTGGGGAACTGTGAGGTTGTTCTGACTCCAGAAGAGTTTAACAAGGGGGGGGGCAAAATAAATACATAACAATAATAATATTCGTAAAAAAGTAAAAGAAAAAGGTACAGTGCAGTAAAACTACTCATATAAGTACCTTTTTTCCCAAAAAGGTTACTCAAGTGTATATAACAAGTACTACCCACTTTTGAACATAAACAACAACATCAGTAGCCTGTAAGCTACTTGTTAACAAACTTAAGGTGATGTATTGGTATTAGCCAGTCATTATTTAGCTAACATTACCTGGATTCAGCAGCTTTACTCAACTCAGTCAGTTAGTTTGGAGGAAAAACTGTGCAAAGTTCTTTGCGTTTTGCTGGTTTGCTGCCATGATTCCAACACAAACCTGAGTAGCTCTGCGAAGCAGCAGCAGGTCTCCTTTGTAAACCCAGGATGAGCATCTTGGTACTCATGTTGCAATAAAGGCGACTCGTAAAAACAGGTTACGACTCGTTAACAACGGATTAAACAGTTTTAACTGCTGAAAAAAGTGACAGAAAAAAGAATATGTGAAATGCTGAAGCCCCCTACTGTATCAAATTGATAGAGGAATAACAGAGAGTTGGCCACTCTGAGGTAAAAACAATAAACAGCTTCCAGTACGGGGGGGTGGAGGGGGGGACATCCCAAGGATCCTGAAGCTGTAGGTCTGATAGGCAGCAAGTCGGGAGGACCAGGAGGCAGATGTTTAAAGAAAGCCAGGAGTCTCGTAGAGAGGGTCTGGAGAGACGAATGAACTTGGAGACTGTGACGACAAAGGTCAGGATGCAAAGGAATCATGTAGAACCAGAGTTTCCACCAGTGGATTGTAGCCCAACAGGTTTATCATTTACCCTTGATATCATTCACACCAACTCCACCATTCCCACCTGTGTGCTGACCTTGTTCACTGTCACACCACCCAGTAGTGCATTTTCTCTGGAACTTGTTGTGCACGGCGCTCACAACCTTTCACTCAGAGTCATTTATTTGGAAGGTGCTCTTGCAGCGCAGGATCATCTGCACAGGTATTTATACGATCTTTTCAGGCTTTCTTTTCAGAGAACACAGCACCAAGTATGCCTCTAAAAGCGTCACTCCAAAGGCAATTCTGGACAAGAAGAAAAAGTATTTTGCCCTTTCTTCCTCTGTATTATCGCATCATAAGACTTTTCCATGAGTTCTGTTTAGTTTGTTGCTGGTTTTTCTTTGCAAGACAGTGACGAGTGTTGAGTCTACATGCTGTCTGATCAGATGAGATCCTAATTCCCTAAATTCCCTAAGAGATTGTTTGAAATGAACTGCGAGATGGTAAACAAGGGTGATTGCATCAGAGAATGTAAGTTACAGTTTTTCTTGGTAGATAAGATGTTTGTTTGAACCTGATAACACAGAGTACCGTAACAGCGGTCTGATGAAGAGGAAGGAATGGAGAGAGAAAAGGAAAATGTTCAGAGAGCACAGAGTCTACCTGGTGGGGCTGATGCAACGAGTGTATCCAACTGTCATCACATCCCAACATCTATTGCTGTCATGAATGAAACGTGACAAGGACACAGCTTCACACCGGGATGTCAGATCCTCACACAAAAGCCTGTAGCCTCATGCACATTTCTTTAAAGTTGTTCATTTTCCAAAGGCAGATTGGAATAAAAAACTATCTGACATCAGAGACAAAAATGTCAGTCCTCCCATTAAATCTGAGGTCATAATGGGGAGAACTGTCACCAAGGACTCACTTCATCAATCAATCAAGTTTATTTGTGCAGCACATTTCAGCAACAAAGGGCTTTACATCATACAAACACAAGAAGTCATAAAAAACATCACACCAATTGAGAAACCAGTTTCAAACTTTACATTTTGTCAAGTGCCATCGTCAAGATCATCAGTGCACTTCGAATATGTTGGTCAGTGTTTATATTAGTGTGATATTTATTATTTTTCAAATTCAGCTCTAAACAACTGGGTTCTTTGTTCTTGATTTAAAGGAACTCAGTGTTTCGGCTGTTTTACAGTTTTCCGGAAGTCTGTTCCAGATTTGTGGTACGTAGGAGCTGAATGCTGCTTCTTCGTGTTTGGACTTAATGTTTGGTTCTGGCTTATTGTCATCGGATCCAGTTTGAAATGTGTAGCCTAAACATGTGGTCCAGGCCTTTATCTACTTGACCGTCTTTGTTTTTCAAGCTGAAGCTGGTAACTTTTAATAAAATACATTTTATAGTTATTTGTTAAAGAAGCTGTATGTATTTTCTTAGTTCCAGGTCATAATACAATCGATGCTATGACATGATTTCTTCAGTCATTGTAGAAATGCTACATATATCAAACATGACTTAAAAGAAATTTGACGTCTTGAAATTGGGCCTCTGTCTCTTTAAGAACCTCCCGTTCTTTCTGAAACTCTGCCTTCAGCGTTAGGTGTATCCACAATAGTGTGTTGTTGTTTAGGCTCTTGGTCCACGTGTTTGGACAGACTCCAGCTGCGATTCATTGCTATAAGGCTTTTAGAAATGTTTCACAACTGCATCAACCTTAAACAAATTCCCTCCTGTGGGAATATTTTATTCCTGAAACTGCTTCTCACACACTAAGCACCGGCAACCCTGGACAGAAATAGCTGCGTGAAATCCAAACCGCCGTTTACTTCCACGTGTCGGCTGCACGGCTGAAATCCATTATGAGCCTGCAACGTGCATGACTGGAGAGGACGGAGACGGAGGGAGCTTTGCGGGGAGATAAGCCACGGAGTCGTGTCAGCTTTGATAATTACTGTTTCCACAAAGGAAATGAGACTTTAATCAGGAGAGCTGGGTGTTGATCATCGCTGCTCAGTGTTCCACAGAGGATCATCTGTCAGCTAATCAAGTCGCTGACCCAAAAGCTTGTCGGGCGAAGGCACCGGGAATGGAGGCTCTCTCTCTCACTTAACTCTTTTTGTCTTTTATGCTTCTTACCTTAAAGAAATGTGTGCACAACATTACAAGTGTTACCTCTTTAGCAGTGGAAGTAACAGTTAGAGCTGTTTGCAGCAGTAATTGTGCTGTTTCAGCTTTGTTTGCCATGCTACAACCACCATCATCAACGTATGATCCGCGATTTTCAGCTGTATTTAAACAAAAGAGTTTTGTGTTTTATTCCTTCACATCATCCTTCCAGTTGAGGTGAGACAATGTTCTCCTCCGCTCCAGGTTGTTGGTGTTTTCAGAGGCAGTTTCAAATATGCTGAAACTTTGTGTGCAGATCGTTGCCTCCACTGATAGACACAAACTCACAGAGAAAAACTCAGAGGAAGCTTCTTACGGAGACGTTTATTTGGTGGGATTTAATCCGCCGCTTGTGGATATGATGTGTCATGAAGACAGCTCCATGAATCTAAGAATACCCTGCCATCACTCATTCTTCAAATCAAGTGTGAAATGTGCTTTAAATTGCTTTTACCCCAAGCAGTGGTGTCAAGATGACGGCCTCTGGATCCCATGAAACTGTCCATCATACTAGTTTAGGATGAAAACGACCGGGTAATTATTCCAGATCTATCTTTGAGGAAATATGCTAACTTCTTAAAAGCCGTGCAGACATGTTAATAAATACTTTTAGAGGCTGCAGTTTGTGTTGCATGTAAAGAAGGAAACTGTGTTTTGTGCATAAATGGATAAATATCAAACAGAAAAACCAAAGAGATTCATCTCTGTGTGGCGTCGGCGCCCGGGGCGTTCATGTGTTATTTATCATAGACTTGTACAAAAGTAGCTCAAAAATCAGTTAGTTATCACTTACAACCGTCGTATTTGGTGCTGCTTCTGTAAACCAGCCTGACATCATATAATATGGAGCAACAGGAGCTGCATCTTCACTGAACAAATAATCGACCAGATAGTTGGAGATTTGACATTTCAGAAATAAATTCAGAAACAGCAATTTCAAAGAAACTTGTTTTTCAATCCAAAGTTTTGCTGCTGTAATGTTTTTTTTGTTTGTTTGTTTGTTTGTTTGTTTTTTGGCCATATTGAAATTGGTTTATTTTGCAAAACGCTTTTTTCACATCACTGGAATCACATGATCAACAGCCAGATGTCACCAAACCACGAAGAAGACAAAGACAGGAAGTAGTTTGAAGATGATGCCGCGGCACAATTTTCATTTACTTGTTGTGTGAACAAACTTCATCACTTGTGATTGTGTTTCTTATTTAATGAAAACACCACAAGTGCAGAATTGTGTTTTTCTGGCGTCAGCAAAATTTTGACAGTTTTGCGAACGTTCGTAAAGGAAACCCAGCCGCTGACCCATAAAGCTCTGGAGAATGTCTCATTTAAAGCTGGTTGACCTCTGGTTTGTTCAGCAGCTGCTGGACAGATGGTGTCAGAAAACACACCTGTGGAGCGCCGCCAGGTTCCCTCCCAGCCCGTCTTCAAGCATTATTGGCTTCCAGCCGCTACAATTAATCTCAGCTTTGTGTATTTCTCTGGGAGACATAAAATGACTCGGCTCCCACTCTCATCTCATCTCATCTCATTCTCCGGAAGCTGTCTCTGTTCTGATGAATCATTTCATCTCCCGCTCATCCCCGGATGGCAGAGAGACAGAGCAGCAGGCGTCTCGCAGACAAATGTTTTGCGCTCTAATTTTTTTTTTGCCCGTAGACGGTGAATCTAAAAGCTGACTATTAACGTTCCTTCCCTGCACAAAAAGGTTTTTTATTAAACGCCTTGCATATACTTACAGGCTGCACACATATGCTCACATAAACTCACACACACACCTTTAGTGTTTTAAATGCAAGCTACACCACCCCGCTCACTGACGGCACAATTTTTCACAACAGGCCAAGATATCAGGAAGACAACTCTGGATCTGAACAAGTCTTTTTAGACCAGATGCCTGGATGTGCCTCATTCAAACAATTATCACCCCGTTTAGGAAGGAGATGGGTTCGTCGTCCCGGTGATGGAGGTGTTCATGAGTTTTGGAGTGATGTGTGCATCAAACCCAGAAGAAAAGCCAATAATCTTGTGAAGATGCTGGCTGAACGCGGTAAGAGACTCACATCCTGTATAGAAACTGAAAGGCCACTCAGGAAAGAGGAAGCTATTTCTTTAAAAGAAAGGGGGGAAAAAACTGATTCCAGTTTGCTAATGCAGGGAGTGCGTTCACACCAAATATGTTTTGAGCATCAGGCACATCTGGAATGCATTCAAAGTTTACGTGGAGGCGCGTTGAGGGCCAGTCACGGCGCGTTTCATACATCTAGTTCTGAGCGATTTGAAGTGTATGGAGCTTTAGATGCATGAAGCACATCTGACAAATAGGCTGGCAACAGAAAACAATGGCTGGAGCAATTCTGACGACGCGTCAGATACACCTCCACTTAGACTTTGAATGTAAACCTGACGCGTGAAATGCTAGGTGCAGAGCAAAATATCAACGTCTGTATATGTGTGAAACTTGAAGCATCAGACGCGTTTGGTGTGAAAGCACCATTAGGAGGCATGTTCTGTGGTCAGTGCTGGGCCGTAATGGTCACTGATATATTTTGGAGGAAAAAAAGGGAGAGGCTCACAAGCCACAGCCCAACTGTAACTGTGTTTCCATTGGCCATAAAGTTGTGCAAATTGGAAATTCAAAACTATTTCAAAAACTTGTTTAATGGAAACACCAATTTTGAAGTGGAATTTTTGAAGTAAGAAATTCTACAGAATACATTTGAGTCCAACTTGTCAAAGTAATACAGGACACGCTACAAACTGACACCATGTCAGCCTCTGTTTATGAAACCTTTCAGAAGAGCAACAACAGAAACATTCCAGAAAATACTGTGATACCCCAAATTTAGAAATGGATTTAGATTTAAGTAATTCTGACACACCGCTGTCAGCTCTCCTCATGAACTAAGGCAAGTAATCTTAAGATAAACAAGAGCATCATCATGATGTCGGACAAGAAAGACATAAATCGATGCTTTATTTTAAAATGTAATTCAGTCGCCACGCTGCTTTTTCTGCCAACCCCATACTGAGCACTTCAACCCAAAACAAATGCAATGACGGCTAAACGGATGTAAATATTGCAGTTATGAGTCCAGCTGTGCATCTTGATTTACTGAGATGTAGGATGAATAAAATGGGACGGCAGTTCTCAGCTTGATGCATCAATTGTAGCTTCCATTCAGCATTTGGTTTTATTGCATCACAGTCTACAACCGTTTCAAAAAGGGGTTTGGATTAAATACTAGCTTTTAGGAAATACTTTTGGCAAACTGAGAAATAAATTAACAAAGCAGAACAATGAAATATAGCAATGTGTCTGTAACAAGAAAAGTGAAGAGTTAAACCCTGGGGGTTAAACTTGAGCCACTTAACTGTAAGTCTGATAAACTTAGATAATCAGATGTTGATGTTAAAATGTGAAAAACAACACGGAATACATAAGATGATAGAATAACGCTTTGGTAGATAAAGGCTGCTTGAAGAAGAAATTAAACTTTATTATGATGGTGAACAAACTGCATGACAGCAGACAGGTCATAGACAACGTTTATTTTAAAATGAGAAAATTCTGAAAACCAGAGCATCAATGTCAATATCACCAATATCAGGCCTAGTATCAATATCATGCACGATCAGTACCAACATGGAGAAAATGACACAAACTCAATCATAAAGACTTAGGAGAAATTATAATCCATGTAAGTTTCTCCTCCTGTTGTATTGAGAAAGTTCTGCCTGTCATTGCATCTGATTTGATCCAAATAGTAAACTCCTCCCTCTCATCAGATGTTTTCCCTCAGGCTCCTAATACAGCCGTTATCAAACCACTGATAAAAACGAACAATCTGAACAAATCACTGCTGCAGAGCTACAGGCCGACCTCCGACTTCCCATTCATCAGCAAACGTATTGAAAAAGCCGTTTCAACAGTGAAGCGGCTTCTTAACAATGACCAACCGCTTTGACGTCTTTCAGCCTGGTTTCCGTGGTTACCACGGTACGGAGAATGCCCTCGTCAAAGTGTTCAATGACATCCACATGAATACAGAGTGTGGAAGAACCACTCAGTGCTGGTTCTGTTGGACGGGAACTTATTTGTGTCAACAGGTAACGTCTGATCCTGTTTTAAATCTACATGCTCCCATCAGCTTCAGCTATAACAAACAATAAGATTAGTTACCGTGACAGAAAAAAAAAGTCAGCTTTCTTTCACCTGAAGAACATTTCCAGGATTAAAGGAGTAATGTCCCAGCAAGAATAAACTGAACCCAATTCAACAGACCGTACTTTGCGTGCAGAGAGCAGAACTGTGATATGAAAGTCAACAAATTGTTCAGGACAGATTCTGAGAGCACGGTTAGCAACAGAGAGATAAAACCGCAAGACAAACAATCACTGTCACTCTGCTTTCCAGAGTCTGCCTTTCACTGCAGAGTGATGAGCAAAGAAAAAAAATAACAGCAGGAATCCTTTAGTTCAGCGTCGGTATTGTGAGGAAAAGCAACAGGTCGTGTAAATGGGAAGAGGCTCTTTGCTCTGTCGTCATGCCGGTGGTGTCTATTGTGTGTAATAACTCACATTCAGTTGTTTAGAGGCTGTTTCCAGGAAACTGTAGAAAGTGTGAAGAGTTCAGCATGATGGATTTACATCAATAAAACTGAAGAAGTTGTTTCTTTTCTTTTTTTGTGAAGTTGTTTTTCTGAGGTCTGTCAGAAAAACAACTTCCTAAAAGATATTTGAAACAGTCAGAGGTACTAAACAAACTGGGCTTTTGTTGCAGCTGCACTGTATGCAATATTAGTGTATGCGATGCCAAAATGATAAGGTTATCAGGACACAATGTTTCACCTGTGAGGCATTTAAGCTCTGCCCGTCTCTCTTCCCTTCAATCATTCTTTGTTGAATTGGATTTATGTTCTAACTCACCTTGAAGCTCGGAGACAAAATCCTCAGTTGTAGTTGTTTCTTTTTAGCAGATCCCTGAACATTTTGGATGCTAGCCTGACTGGAATCTGATTCTGTTCATGATCTAGTCTGCCTTGGTAAAAACATTTCCAACTACGGTGTTCTTTTTGTTCAAAACATTCTTGTTAATATGGCCCAATAATTTTGTTTGGCTTCATTGAGCCAAAAAAAGTTTTTGAGAAATTTTAGATTTTCCTTCCCTTCCAGCCATACTCTGTTTGTTCCAACAGAAATCTGGACCGGGTCAGACCCTGACCCTCTAGAAGACGAATGCACTCTAATGTGAGCCCTAATGTGAGCTGGAGATGAATTTTGAAATGAGTTAAAATTAGATTCAGCTTTCAGATGCTCGGCAGCAGACGGTTGTGTGTGTGACCTTGTTTAGCTTGAAGTACTTTTGCTCAGTGTGAAAAGGCAACATGGCGCACAAACGTCTCCGCTCCGTTTTATGGGAACCGCTCAGAGCAGCTCCTCCCACACTTCAAAGGACAATGTTGCATCTCTTGGGCTGCAATTTCACCATCACACACGCAGACACACACACACACAAACACACACACGTCTGTATTTCTACCCATGTTAGGACTTTGTATTGACTTCCATTCATTTTAGGAACTGCCTTTATTTATTTTTCATAACTCTAACTATTACTAGATCTATTCCTAACACCAACCTTAACTCAAATTTAAGTCACACCTCTTCTCCTAATCTGACCTCTGACCCTAAACGAGGGGGTCCACTGTTATAGGGCTGGGTTTTGATCCCCATCGGTCTTCAGAAGGTTAGTAAATATGCCAGAAATAGTCCTTAGTAGGACAGCTACACAAGTACACACACACACACACACACACACACACACACACACACACACACACACCCACACACACGAGTGAAAAAGCAATCCCTGTTACTGACATGTTTAAAAGCATGTGAATGTTTGATCATATTACCGGCTTCAGAGGAAGAATTGATTTTCAGGTTCCCTCTGTGTGGAGCGACACCGATGGAAAGCAAAGAGAGACGGATATGAAAGACCTTTGACCTCAGACTGTCTTTTCTCAACGACTATTTAACAAAGGTCGCAGTCATAATTAAAAGGCCATCTGTCTTTCTATGCAGTGTAAGTAAATATCTGGTACAACACCTTAGCAAACTTTGATGTTTGATGTGCAGTCAAAGTTTGCTGTGAGTCAAATCTAGAGGGATTCAAAAATGGCAAATGGTCAAAATGCATTTTTCCCTTTTTAACATTGAAAGTGAAAAGTTAAATCAGCAAATGAAGTGATGGAATCTTGACACAAACTAGCAGCCATTCCAAAGTTACTGCACACTAGATGCGGTTTCATTACAAATGAAACCACATCTAGTGGTTTCAAACCTTTCTTATGTTCTGCACAAAACACAATTTCACTATTGCACTGTTTCCATTAAATGAGAAATAAAATTAAAATTATCTGTGAAGAAGCCTGTTCATTAAAAATCATGCCGGTGACAGATTTAAACAGGTCCATGAGATATATTCATAATTCAGCCATGGTGCTAACACGCATCATCTATCAGCCAATCAGAGGTGGCGTCTTATTCAGGTGTTGGATCAACAAGCCCTTTATACTGAATATGCAGCGTTTTGGGGAAATTGTAGTTGGCCATTTTACAGTAGCACTATGGATTCAACACATTGGAATGACATAATGTTTTATCAACTGTGTGAAGCCATTTTTAGGGACACCTTCCTCCTGTCGTCTTCTTTGTGGTTTCTGTCAGTAGTAACATCCACAGGATCACTTTTTTTGATCCTGTGACTTGTGATGTGAAAACACTGTTTCCACTGTGGTTTGAAATAATGCATCCATTTCAATACGGCCCAAGAAAACCCAGAACAAAAACTTGAACAACGCCAAATTGGCGAGTTTCCATTAAGCGAATTAATTTTCATACATTCAATTTGCGCAATTCTGTGGTAAATGGAAACAGAGCTACTGACTTTCTGCCACTTGGAAACGGCTACATTAGTCATTAATCTAGATATTGATCTCAGTGAGTCTCCCATGGGCTTTTTATCTGAAGGACGTCAGGACTGGCCTTTCCCAGAACACGCAGACACACACACGAGGCATCAATACGCCAAAACCTGCAGTCATGGCATCCCTGCACCCAGCATTCCTGTTCAGACTGGAGCAGTCATTCCCCATCTTGGCATGCGCTCTGCCTCTCAGCCTCTAGATTGAATGCAGCTTATGTGGCAAATCCAAGACCACTCCAGGGTGTTTGGAGTTGACCGTGGCTTCCTTCCATGGCAGTAGATTGGAGCGTTCCCACTGGAGGGCGTAATTGCAGACAAGCGTGGCCAGACTGGCAGCCCACACCACGACACAAACACAGATCTCTCTCCCTCTTTTTCACACACACACACACACACACACACACACACACACACACACAGACGGTTTTCCCCTCTCTCTGAGGTACCATAATGACACTGCTGACAGTATTTTCATCAAAGGGAGGAGAATTGGCCGTGAACAGCAATAAATTTCCACATCAGAGCCACTCGCTTGTTAACCGAGATGTTCTGATGAGCTGAATAAACAACATCACCGCTGTTGATGTCATCAAAGAGGCATAAAGGGAATTGTAGTAATGATGCCTTGTGAATTATGTAGACCTTTGATTCAGTGTTTTCGGTGAAAGTGACACGAAAAAAGCAGAAAAACACACGGATTTTATATCACTTCTGTGAACACAGCCATCAGCGTATCGTTTACAAATCACTGCAGAGGAAGATGTTAGTAGACGTGCTACGATGATGGGAAACGGTCACACCGGTGAGAGTAAACAGAAGTGCAATAAAGTTGAAATTTGTGGTGAGACACCTAACTAGAGTGTGAGATGAACCGCTCTCTGCCCTCATTCCACATCAGCTAAAACTCCAGAGTATGACATTACGTTTGATCGCCCCTCTCCCCCCAGCCTTCAAACCCCCCCTAACTCCCAGGATCGCTTCTGTCAAGCATCTTGTGATAGCGATGCAATCAGAGAAGTTGCATCCGAGGATTAACTGGGGCCCGGAGAGAGCGCGTGTTAAAACGGCTCAAACTGAGAGGGAAAACTTTGATCATCTCTTACTGCGGGTTACACGAAAGAGTTTCCAGAAATAATTGTGTTTGCCTTAACCTGCCACAGCTATGAAAGAGAAAAAGGGGGGAAAAACTTCTCCTGTCTGTCCTCTGGGAGGAAAAGTCAGAGGCAGAAGTTTGCCTGCAGTAACATTGTCTTTGGAGGAAGAAGTGGAGACGATGCATTATTCATCGTGACCGGTCAACTTCAAAGAGGAGATGTTAGCAACGGTGAGGTATCAATGCTGGAGCGCCATCTCCACGCCGTGTGTTTGCTCTACAGAAGCAGCTTAAAGAAGACGTTGCCTCAGGAATCACAGCTCAGAGCAAAGAGAGAGAGAGGGAGAGAGGGAGCGGGTCAAGGAGACTGCTAATTTAGTCGTCTTCACCTGGTTTCCTCAGAGCAGGTAGCCGCGTTTTCATTACAAATGTGCGCAAATCTTTGTCTTATTCAGCTAATCTCGAAAAAATGCAATTTCGCAATTGCAGTGTTTCCATTATGTAAAAAAGGAGTTTAAAATCACGTAATTAAGTTTGTTCTTGCAATAAGTTGTTAAAAATCATGGCAGCGACATTTGTACATGAGGTATATTCATAATTCAGTCATGTTTGAGCAACAAGCCCCGCCTGCTTGGTAGCAGCTACGTATGTGGCGTTTTGGGGAAAGTATAGTCAGACATTTTACAGAAGAGCTGTGGTTTCAAACAAACCATCATCCTCTTGCAACTCTGTCGTCTTCGTCATTTCCACCAGTAGTAACATCGAGTTGTTGATCACATGACCCGTGTTTCCATTGGAGTGTTGCTGAATACTTTCATTGTGATCCGGCTGAAAACCAGCTCATCAAAGAGGAAAAAGCTTGAGTTTTTTCAAAACTCGTGTGTTTCTACTTAGTAAATTTATTTTCATGATTCCACTTTGTGCAATTTTGCAGTTAATGAAAACGCTGCCAGTGATTCACCCCAGACAAACTTTCCTCGTTGTAATCCTTATACCATTCAGTGTGTGTGTCTCATATTTCGCAGCGTCTTCCTCCATAGTTTGACTCCTTTTGCAGCCGAACGTTTGTGACAAGTCCTCCTGCAAGATGAGCTCAGCATCTACATAAAATGCATCAGCATGAGTTAGCAGGAATTGTTCTAAAATATTCTGCCAAATGGCTGCTTTTGGACTCAACTTTACCAACAAAGACATTTTGGCTTTTTTCCCTCATTATGACTACATCAACTCAAATACTGTTTATGTGAAATCATGTTATGGAAAAGATCATGAATCAGGAAGCAAAATTTCTTTTAAGTTATGTTTGCCTTATTATAACATTTCTAGCATTTTTAGAACACCTGAAGGTAACATTGTGCGATAAATTAGCCTAATTGTCCACATTACTGCCCCTTTAAAGAATTATTGACGTAAAACAAGCTCCTATATCTTCCGGAAAAGTTGCTTGCAAGTTACTATGCTTGAAATCAAACAGTAAGATATTTGCACCAGAAAGTAGACCAAAATTAATTGGCAAGATTTGGTGTTTTTGGAGTGTGGGCAGCGCTAGAGTGTGGACAGAAAACTACTTAACAAGCAGTCAAAGGCCAAAGAAAAATGTTCAGACGGCCTGAAGATCTATTGATCCAGAATACTTTAAAAGAGTACAGGAAAGTTTGACTGCATGGAAGTAAAAACAAAAAAGTAAAAAATAAAAAATTACCAGTCTAACTGAGGGCCTGGAACAGAAAGACAGGCTTAGAGAGAGCAGCATGGAGCAGTTTGCTACTCCATCTAATTAGTTTGAACCTGAACTAAGGATGACGTTCATAACATCAGGGACACAAACATCTTACAGCCTCCGAATTCCTGCAAGAGCCTTCTTAGCACTCATACATCAGAAACCTGCTACCAGACCACAACATTTCCTGCTCCATTTTTCAGACCGCTGGGTATGCTATAAAACAAAACATGCAGTCCACATTACAAAAAAGAAAATCCAAAGGCGCATTGTGATGTATGTGTATTTTTTAGGGAGGGATAGCAAAAGGAAGGCAGTGAAACAAATGGACAAGAAATATACGGCTATATGTTGAATTTAATTTCACAGGACATAAAGCCGGCCTTTATTATTTTTTATTTCTCTCCGACTCAAAAGTCCACACTAATACCACAGGCCTGAGAATATGCTGCGCTGGGGAAATGGTGGAAATAAAACCATAAACAATAACTACAAGTTCCTCCTGCGCTTTACTCGACATAAATTACATTCCCTGAATCCATCGTTTTCCTTAAGTCTCAATCGATCTCAGAACAAACTACACGAGCAATTTCTTCACTCTTTGTGCTCCCAGCGAATCATTAATATGAGTGGAGGAAGTTTTAACAAGAGACGAGGAGGGAGGAAAGAAAACTTTTCTGATGTTCAATGCAGAACGGAGTGGATTAGGATCCGGCGTCATTAGCAGCGGGTCCCCTAACTGGGTCGCCTGGAAAAAAAAAAAAAAACATTTAATGAGAGTGCTCTGCAGAACAGATGGGACAAGAAACATATTTATAGGCTCTGTGTTTGTGTTGGTTACTGAGAGGATTTTGTGTCTCCACCTTAAACAGGAGCTGAAGCAACAGAACTACGTTGTCAGGATGCTTTATTTAAACAGCTTCTTTTTACGATTTACAACTCGCACAGCAAACAGGATAGATCACCAACAGCCGCGTCTCCATTAAGCATGGAATTGAGCAAATTGAAATTCTGAAAATAAATAGCTTAATAAAAAAACTGCAAAAACTCATGTTTGTCGACAGAAAGTTTTTGCTGAGGCGGGTTTACAGAAATAGGTGTATTTTGCAAAACTGCAATGGAAACACTTCTTTTTCACATCACACGACTCACGTGATCAACAGCCGGATGTTACTACTGACAAAAACCACAAAGAAGACGACAACAGGAAGTGGTAGGAGGAGGATGAATTGTTTTTACTTTTTTCAATGTACAGCTGACAACACCAGAGCTTTCACAACATTGCAAAATTTATAAAAAGTTGTGTGTCATTCCAACGTGTTGAATCCGTTACTCTTCTGTAAAATGGTCGACTACAGTTTCCCCAAAGCACCGCGTACATAGCTGCTCCCAAGCAGGCGGGGCTTGTTGCTCCGACAACTGGATAAGATGCCGACTCGTCTCTCTTGATAAATGATGGAAAGTGCTAGAGCCTGATATATGTCATGTAACTGCCATGATTTTTAATGGTTTATTACGTGAACAAGCTTATTTTCTTATTTGAGATCTTAACTTTATTTTTTATTTACTTGAGTCACCACAGTTCCAACTTTTGTTTTCTTTCACATTAGCTGAATATTGAGAAAAGTTTGTGACTCAGTCAAAGTCCTGATTTGAATCCTATTGAGATGTCGTGGCATGTCCATAAAAAGGCCATTCTTGCTCAAAAACTCCAATATGGCTGAACTACATCAATTCCTCAAAGATGAGTGGAACAACATTCCTCCACAGCCGGAAAAGACTCAAAGCAAGTTATCAAACACTTGACTGCAGTTGTTACTACTATCTAAGGGTGGAACAACCAGTTAATAGGTTTAGAGGTGATTACTTTTTCACATAGGCTTGGATTTCTTCTGCCTTAACAATAAACACCTTGATTTAAAAGAAAATAAAGTGCTACTTTACAGAGAAGAGTCCTCACTCTCTCGTATATTGAAGAGTCTTAGACTAGACATCTAAGTGTTTTCTTTAGATGGCTTTTCTTTGGCTTTTCAGTCATTCAAAATGCGTCTTGTGTCAAGTGTTCATTTGCCAATTTTCATGCTCGTCATCCTGAGCGTTTTTTTCTAGTTTTCATTCAGATTTAATGAGTTAGCTGAGTTTTCATTTTGGATGTCCTTAGTCTTCAGACTAAATTTAGTATTTCACGGGAAAACTTACACACGCTTAATTCATTTCTGTCTTCACATCATGTGTTTTTCAGTAGCTGCAAAAACCCAAAGACAAGCTATGTTTGAGGTTCACCTTCATATTTACTGTTACTCCGACCCTCGCACATTAAATCACGCGTCTGTGGCTGTGTTTGTCCGGCTGTGAAATGTCTGCCTTCCTATGAGCTGTTATATAGTCAGATTTCACAGCTCACTTAAGGCAGACATGCCCAGTTGCCTCCAAGCAGCTTGAAGCAAAAATGAACAACTTCTATAAAACCTGTTTTGCTCTCCGGCTGAGAGGATTTTATTATAATGTTTCTGTATTTTGCAAAGATTGTCAATTATTTAAGACATGTAGTTGTCGGATATGGGAAAAGGTGTCATAATCTCAAAGGGTTTGAGCGTTCTGATCTTCATAGTACAATAAGAAAGCAATGGATCTGGGTTCTCTTCACTTTCCGTTTTTTTCCCGTACACGTCTGGTCTCCTTCCAGTTACTTCAACTTCCCCGTAATTAGAGTACGAATAGTTTTCTGTGTTTCTTAGATCATCATCTAATTCAGTGTTTTCCTGTTTGTTGGAATGCTCTCCTTCCTCAACTGGCCATACGTCTCTGATCCCCACAACTGTAATGTATCCAGGAATTAGACTTCCCCCATGTTGCATGTGTTTTTCAGACCCTTCTGTTTGTCCTGTCCTCTGTTGCTCATGGTTCCCGTTGTTTTCCTTCCAGATGAGAGTTTGGGACTATACCCCATAAAACAGCTTTTCTATCGTCTTCGTGTTACTGGGTCTTTTGGGCCTTTTAATGCCTCCCTATAATGACATAATAAATCGTATTCATCTATTCAGGAACACTCTGTGCCTGCTGGTTCTTTATGGAGCTGAAAGCTGCCCACACACCATCAGACATAAACAAATCCTGCATGTTTCATCCTGCATGCAGACGTGACATTGCCCACTCCCCTCTCCTCTCGATGTCATGTGGTTGAATTACGCCGTAAACAGAGAGGAGAGGAGGATCATGGATGTGGCGTCAACAAGTGGAAAGATGCTGGAAACCAGCCTCATCTAAAGCCACGTCTCAGTGGACAGTGAGCAATCAGTATGAGTGCCGGGTGTGAGCACAGATTGCTGCTGGCCGTACAGACCACCCAATGAGTGGTGTGTTCACTGACTTAAGGAGGTTGTGTATGTCGCCAATATTATCCCCAAACAAGCAGGAGATGGCTGTCCAAAACAAAAGTGGAGCTCAGCGTGCAAAACACTGAACCCTGCAGCTGCTGGACTACTGAACTAACTTAAGATGAAGAAAACTAGTACCACTGGACAAGACATGGACGGACACTGAGGTAAAAACAAAGCTGTGAATAAACAGAAAACTATGGAGCAGGGCGTGCTGTGGTGGTGTAGGGGACAGCGCGACCCACATTTGGAGGCTTTGAGTCCTCGACGCGGCCGTCGTGGGTTTGATTCCTGGACCCGGCCGACATTTGCCACATGTCTTCTCCCCTTTCCTGTCAGCCTACTGTCATATAAGGGACACTAGAGCCCACAAAAGACCCCCTGGAGGGGAAAAACAAAAAAAAAACTATGGAGCAGACCTAAACACCAGGTTAAATAATGATGTTTTTCAGGATTTTTTCATTCTGTAAATCAGAGGACGGTGTTTGCACATGGTGCTCCCCAAACACACACGCCCTGCTTGACCCCAGAATGCTCAATCATCTCACCTCCCTTTGCTCAGCCTCTGACAGAATATCTAAAGTGACGGCCGGTCAGCAGAGGGAGATATTTCTGCCGGCGTGGCTGTAAATTGATTCGTCTCTCTGGCTCTGGTACAGCGCGGCTGTGTGATGGAGGTGATCCCTAATGAATCCTTTGGGGTCCCAGGTGCTGATACCCTGTTATAAATACAAAAACCCATCTGTAAACTGGTAGGTGTGAGTTTCATAAGACACGACGGAGAGTCAGGTCTAAAACTACAGATCTGTCTCCTCCAGAACTGCTTGGTGAAGCGCCGTCTTTTCACACTTCTGTCTTTATCAGGCTGGTTGTCACAATTTATTTATCATTGCTCATTATTTTGCAGAGAATCACTTAAATTTTCTAATTGTTGTCACCGTCTGGATTTCTAGGCTCTAATATGGGGCACAAGTTGCCCAACGAGGAAATGTTTTTGTTTTTGGTTTGTTTTTTTTTGTAAAACAGCCCAGACTGCTGAGGTTTGATGGGAGGAAGAAATGAGGAGCTTGTCTGGAGACGCGCCAAGCAGGAGATGGCTGCCATTAAGACAAGAGGGTGGGAAATGGTCCGTCCCGTTCATCGGACTTCCACTGTAATATACGCTGACAAGTTTATTACCATGCTCCATCGTTGAATGAGCTTCATTAACTGTGCCAAGTGCTGATAGTGAGCTGAGCCTCAGCATAAGATTGGTAAGATTTTAGGAGAGAATCGATTAATTACCCAGTGTGGCTCAGAGGGAAAGACTACGAGAAAAATGACAGAAAGTAAAAATGAGTATTTACACAATTTTACTTTCTGTCTTAATGACATTGATAAAAGAACATAATATCATAGAAAGCTCAAAAATGTTGATTTTACATCATACTGCCCCTTTAAGTCATGTTGGATTTAAAAAGCATTTTTATAACAACTGAAGATCAGTAGATTTTAAAACCTGCTGACTGTAACTCCCATGATGCCTCCCAACCTTCAACCTCACTGCAGTGTAAAGATGAAGATGGACACTGCCCAGGACTTCAAAAGGAGTGAATGAAATGTCTGAAGTTTGGAGCAGAATGACCAGCAACATGACACGCCAGCTGAAATCCCACTTCCCCAGTCTGGTCACACCTTCCTGCAAATTATGCTGCTTATTATCCTCCAGCGCTTTATCACAGCCCCTGAATCAGACGGAATTATGGGAGCGCAGCCTGAGCCGGGTGACGGAGCAGCTCCGCCGAGATGTGTGACAAGCTCAGAGAGCGTAATCTGACTCGCTCTGTCCGTCTCATCCTCTCTGCTTCTTACAATAAATGCTTTCGCCTCTTCCCCCGACAAGCTGAGGGAGCCTCAGAGACGTTCCCTTGCTCTTTGTCGCATGTTTTAATTTTCTCTGACCTCTTTTACTGGCCTTATCTGGTGCGGCTGAAGCTGCTGCGCTCACGCTCTCATCCAGACTCTCCTCAGCAGAACGGCTGCTTGTTGAAGCTCAGAGACACACGAGACCAAGGAGAGCGAAACACAAACACACAGCAGAACACCTCAATCGGATTCAAAATCACTTTGAAAATCTTCACCAAAGATTGCACAACAATTCAATCTTGCAAATTAACTGGCTTTATTTTTTACTTTTCTTTACTCTTTTTTTTTTTGATCCAGTCTTGAAAATTCATCAGTGTCATTGACTAAATATGCAGCAGTCAATAAACTTGGGAGGAAAACGTCTCCAGGCAAAAGTCGCCACGTGGCGCCAAAAAGAAAGTGCACCCCGTTTCAGATAAAGATACAAATGTACAAAAGTATACAGAAGTATTTCAAACTGTCATCAACGGTACAAACCCGCAGCAGATTCCTTTCGCTTGTTAATCAACTCTACCTAAACAAGCAGCCTCACGGAGCTCTGCTCCTTCAAACTAGTGGCAGCAGCAATTAGCAAACACCTGGTTGAACTGCTGAGCTCATTGTACCCACTGTTTCTCGGCCCAACGCTCCAAAGAACGTTGGAAACGGAGGGGCTTAAAGAGACAGAGGCCAGTTTCAAGTTTTCAAGTCAAACTTCCTTTAGCTCACAGGTATCAAACTCCAGTCCTCAAGGGCCACTGTCCTGGAGTTTTTTAGATGGGCCACAGGTACAAAACACTGGAATGAAATGGACTATGTCTTAGTTTCCAGAGGTTGCGCTGAAGTCAGAGAGAACGTGTGCTATTTTAAACCTGAGGCCATTTTTATACATTAGGGTAAAAGTGACATATCAGCATGCATCAGGACACTCCAGATGAAACCTTGGCTGACTGGACAAATCTGCTACATATATGACTGGATGGACTGAGTGCTTATGAATAAATTTATATACAGTGAACCCTCATTTTTCAAAAAGAACCCATGATAGGCGAAATCCGTGACGTAGTTACCTTTATTTATTTACAATTATTTTACAGCATAATTAAATACTCTACATTGAAACCAAAGAACAAAACCTGTTTTCAGGCCTAAGCATTTTTTTAACACATAGAACGCTTTCTTACAAATAACTACAGTAAAATAATCATTGTAATCATCAATGTGAAGTACAGTAGGACAAATTGTGACTGGTGTATTTCACTGTTCCTCTGACTGTGATGCTGCAGCCTGACTCTCTAGTATCTTTTCTTCTGAAACTTGTGGTGCAGGTGTGTTTATTTGAGAGAAGAACAGAGTTATTATAGGTAGTTGTTTTTTTTCTTCTGGGCAAAAATATTTGCCAAAATTTGCCAAGCTGCTTTACGTATATTTAAAGATCGTTGCATTATTGGCACGTTGCAGTATATAGAGAAGAACACGATGCACTGTGAAAAAAAAAAAACTGTGCGAAGCAGCGAGGTCGTGAAAGGTGAACTGCGTTACAGCGAGGGTTCACTGTAGTCCTCTTTTAAATAAATAAAGATGAAAGTTAAAACTTAGGGGAATAAAGTTCAAAAAGTAGTCTGATTTGATAATATATGCATGATGAACTGAAATAAATATAAGTAATTTATGTTGGGAAAAAAAAGTGAAGTTGGCATAACTTAGTGAAGAGATTGATTCACCTAGAATGATGTTAATGTGATAGAAAAAAAAACAGAATGTGGAAACTTGATTAAGAGTAGAACAAACCTAGAAACAAGCAAAAACCTGTTTTAAGTTTCAATACAATCAGTCAGGGTTATTTATAAGGAGAGCTGCACTAAGTTCAGGTTCATCATGTTTTTAGAAAGCTGCATTATTTTGGTTCAAGGTTCTGTAAACATTAGCAGCCGTCCTGGTTGTGGTTGTTCTGCCTTCAGAAGCAAAACTTTCTCATACAGTGATGTTAGGTGAGAATCCACAACAAAGATTCATGGCTAAAAACGAAACCAGCAATAAATTCCTAACTTAATAGTACAGAGCTCCCTATGGGGACATTTTTTTCTTTTTTGTATTGCATTACCTCACTACAATACTATTCAGTTCTTTTGGGATCTTAAATACTGATAGTCTTTCTGCTGTAACATAAGGGTTTATTAAAGGTTTTTCCATGTGTGTTATATGATATCAGAAGTTTTAGGGTTTTGGGGGTTTTTTGTTAGGATGCTAATGCAAGAAAGCAAGAAAGAAAAAATAGATCCAAACTATTTGGACTATTTCTGAGTTATTTTCACAGGGTAATACACCGTGTTCCAAATTATTATTCAAGTGATCTTTTCTCAGATTTTCCTAAATGGTCAATGCAAATGATGGTCAGTATAATTTTCAAGTCATGAACTATTACAGTATAAATCAAATTTTACTGAACAAAACTCCCCATGAGAACAGTATTTTTTTCAAAAATAAAAAACTCAAAATGCACTGTTCCAAATTATTATGCACAGCAGATTTTCTAAACATTTTATGGATTATAAAGAACTGCAAACGGTCATTCTTTGAATGTGCAGCATTAAGTGATCACATGTACTAAAATCAAAATCTATTTCAATTAAAAACATTTTAACAGACTGAGTTACATGTTAACATAGAACCTTCTTTGATATCACAGAACAATTCTTGATCCATTGAACTTTTGAATTTGTGGAAAGTTTCTGCTTGAATTTCTCTGCAGGATGTCAGAAAACCTTCCCAGAGCTGCTGGTTTGATATGAACTGCATTCCACCCTCAGATCTTCTGCTTGAGGAAACTCCAAAGATTCTCAATAGGGTTGAGGTCAGAGGTCAGAGGAGGATGGTGACCACACCATGAGTTTCTCTCCTTTCATGCCAATGACACAGTGGTATTCTTTGCAGCATTCATTGTCATGCATGAAGATGATTTTGCTACTGAAGGTTCGGCTCTTCTTTTTGAACCATGAAAGAAAGTGATCAGTCAGAAAGTCCATCTACTTCACTGAGGTCATTTTCACACCTTCAGGGACTCTGAAGGGACCGACCAATGATTTTCAGCCCATAGCATGACTCCACCACCTCCTTGCTGACATCACAGCCATGTTGGGTCATGGTGGTCATCCACCACCAATCCACTACTGCGTCCATCTGGACCATCCAGGGTTGCACAGCAGTCATCAGTGAACAAGTCTGTTTGAAAATTAATCTTCATGTACAGCTGGACCCACTGAGATCGTTTCTGCTTGTGAGCTCTGATTAGGGGCCCAATTGTAGGTTCATGCACTACAAACCTCTGGAGGATCCTCCACCTTGAGGTTCCAGAGGCTCCAGCAGCTTCAAATAACTGTTTGCTGCTTTGTAAGAGCATTTTAACAGCTGCTCTCTTAATCCCATGAATTTGTCTAACAGAAACTTTCCTCATTGTGCCTTTATCTGTACAAACCCATCTTTGTTCTGAATCAGCCACAAATCTCTTCACAGCACAATGACGCTTCAGTTTTTGTTAAATATCTAATGTTTTCATACCTTGTCATATGGCACTACACTATCTGATGATTTTTGTCAGCAGAGATCCTTTCTCTTTCCCATAATGCTTGAAACCTGTGGCCTGATTAATAATGTGGAACATCCTTCTTAAGTAGATTTCCTTTATTTGAGCTCACCAGACAAACTAATCAACCAGCTTTCTGAAATTAATTATAGTGATTCAAAGAGCCCTGACACACAATATAATCTATACCTTTAATAGCACAACAAAAAAAAAATATCTTTATGACACTTAAATCCAATCTGCATAGTAATTTGGAACACGGTGTAAAGTCATCTGATAGTTTTAATTGTGTCATTATCATGTTGGCAGTCTGATTGGTTAATAAAGAGCTGTTTTCATGTGCAGGTTCAACTCAACCTTATACACACACGCACACACAGAAAAAAAAAAGGAAAAGAAAACGAGGCTTAGTAGATCGATTTTCAGTCAGTTTCTACACTGTAGAGTTTGGAATGTAGAAACATGTTTTCACTGAGGATCTTTAAAAGTGTACATATGTGCCTTTTTTTTCTTTAAAGATTTTATTGCCTCTAGTGGCTTTTATTTGATAGTGAATTGACAGGAAGTGGGTAATGAGATGAAGTGGGAAGACATGTGGCAGAGCCTGCGACCACCGCATCGAGGACGAAGGCCTCCATATGTGGTTTGTACTTAACCACTCCGCCATTATTTTAAAATATGTACCATTTTAAAATGACATTTGTGGCCGCATACAAAACAGACCAGGATATATTGTTAATGCAATACTTTTTACCAGGCGACGCAAAAGAAAAAGACTGTCTCATGTCCCCTATGGGGCTCCGTACCCCAACAACTAGTTAGTACCATCAGCTGGTTTGAAAGACGTTGCTTTGATTCACCCCTAAAAAGCTGCTCAAGGAAACTCCTCCTTCTGTTTTCGTAGGCTGGGATTTATGTAAAATTGCTTTGCAATTAAGAGACAAAACATCCTGATAGCGTGAGGCAGGAATGTGAAAAGTGGAATTAATCGCAGCCTCTCAAAGGAGCGATGCATTTCCCTGCTAATGCATGCACATATTTTAGAGGTTTTTACAATTTGACTTGCAGAAATATATTCCCCAGCTCCGTGTGACCTGTTACATAACTAGAGCTCTGTCCTTTATGATAAACTATATTTATGATGACTGCAAATCCATTGCTCTGTATTTCAGTGTTTTCAGGTAAAAGTTTGAACATTTACCAGTTTTCCAGTTTCACTGAATCAATAAAAGACCAAAATAAAATAGTCCACAAGAAGACAACACATTGACACAGTTACAGCTGAAACCAGATGTTTACATACACTTTTTTTTTTCTCTCACTGTCTGAAATGAAATCAGGCCAAATGAATCTTGTTTCAGGTCAGTTAGAATCACCAAAAAATGTGTTTGATTTCTTAAATGCAAGGAAACTCAACCAAAACATTTTGTTTTATTTATATCCTGCAACTTTGTTTGAATTCAGAAGTTTTTAAAACTGTATAAGTTGGGTCAAACCTTCTGGACTTCCTCAGTAGTTCCCTGGAGTTCTGGTTGGTTCCTCATGACGGAACCAGAACCAGAACCGGAACCAGTTCTGTGATGATTGAAAAGGACAAGCTGGAAAATCACGACTGCAGAGTTACAGGCTGATCTCCAACCTCACATTCGTCAGCAAAGCTGTTGAAAAGCTTTGTTTCAACAGCTTCCTTCAGAAACCAGACTGACGTCTTTCGCTCTGGTTTCCATGGTTATCATGGTACTGAGACAAAGTGTTTAATAGCCGTGTTCCCATTAACCATAAAATTACGCAAATTTGAAATTATGAAAATAAATTCACTCAGTGGAAACTCAGCAATTTAACAAAAACAAAAATTGCTCAAAAATGGTTGTTCTATGATGTGGTGGTTCTTCAGTTTTATTGACATAATATAATTTGCAAAACTGCAATAAAAACATTTCACCCTATATCTGGGTTTTCAGTGGTAAACCATCCAGAAATGAGACATTGCACTTCTTTACTGGAGATCCCAATATGCATGATTATTGATGCTTTATCACTCGGTGTTGTTTATCTTCTTTACAGATAAATGGAGTTTTAACAGGAGCGTAAAAGGCTGAATAAGGGAAACAATGAGCAGCTGCTCGGCCTCTTTGCCAAATGTGATGATAAAACTGTTGAGTCTCACCTCATGGAAGAACTCAAAGAAAGTTGCAGCAAAAACAAAACAAACATTTCCAAATTGTCCTAAACCTTTTTCAAGATGCCTTATCAAGAGTTTTGCTTTAACAGCAGCAGAGCTGAAGAACAGAGCAGCTCCCATTTCCTAAATATAAACTTATATATTTAGCTGTGGGAAATAGGAACGAAGTAAAAACGAAGAGGATAAAGATTGAAGAAAAGCCGTGCAGGTTGCAGGTTCTTGCTGCTTTTCGCCGCGTTTTGTTTATCAGTGGGAGAAAGAGTCTGCTCTTCAGCCACGAACCGATCTGCTGCTGCAGGTTCTCAATAGATGAACTTTGGCCCCTACCACTCCGTGAGTGGGCTCACAGGCAAACAAGTCTTCTTCTCTCATCTTGTTTTTTTTCCCCCCATCTCTTTCACAGACACACACAAAAACTTTTCAGACAGTTTTTGTTGCTTCCTCCTGTTTCTTTATACTCACCTTTTTGTCCTTCCTTGTGTCTTTTACTCTGAATGTTTTCCTCACAGAGCTGCACACAAAATTATCAGCAGAAGAAGGAATAAGAAGGAAAGCTAATGAGCGCAATGAACCGCCACAAAAACGTTTCATTATCTTTTTTTTTTTTTTGTACCTGATGAATTCTGCTGGTCTTGTGTAAACACAGACCAGACTGTTTGACTTTGAAATCTTTGCTTTGCCTCAGCTTTGAGAAGTTTTATGATGAAGATTTATATTGTTTGTGGAGTATCGAGGAATAAAGGCGAGGTCAAAACAAAATCTTGAAAAGGCAGATAATAACCTCAACGTTTCCATTAAACACAAAAATACGCAAATTGAAATTAGGAAAATAAATTCACTCAATGGAAACATTTCAATTTTGAAAAAAGTCACGTTTTTTGATCAAGTTCTTTTGCTGGGATGAAGTGGTTTTCCAGCCACACTGATACTTAATAAGTTTTTCCCATCACATGAGTCACATGATGGGCCAGATATTACTCCTGGTAAAAATGATGAAGGAGAAGAGAAATAGAAAGTTAGTTTATACATAAAACGTGTTGAATCCATAACTCTTCTGGAAAACCACTGACTGTAATTTCCCCAAAACGCAGCACGTAGCCGCTCCCAAGTAGGCGCGGCTTGCTGCTCGAACGTCTCCTCTGATTGGATGATAGATGATGAGCGCTAGCGTCACAGCTGAGTTATGAATATG